>NW_021703772.1:37810300-38011846 GCF_005190385.1 Monodon monoceros
GGCGCGGGCGTGGGCGGGCGCCGAGGGCCGCGGGCTGCGAGGCGCGGCCGCGGGCGGCAGGAGGCAGCGTCGGCCCAGGCGTCGAGGCGGCGAGCGAGGCAGCGCGCGGTGATGTCAGTGGCGGCCCGGCTGGCAGCAGCCGGTACTTCCTGTATAAAGGCGGGCGGGCTCGGCTGCAAACCCTATTAGCCAGTGTCAGCCTCTCGGCGGGAGGAGGAGGAGGCGGCGGAGGAGGAGCAGGGGGAGGGCTGTCAAATTCGGGAGCCAGATTTTTTTTCCTTTCCCCTGGCAGTCCCTTCCGCTTCCCCGGCTCCTGGCGTGACATCTGCGGGCCGGGGACCTGTATGTGTGTGCGCGCCAAGGAGCGGAAGAATGGCAGTGCTCAAACTCACCGACCAGGTAGGGGGCGGCGGCGCCGGCGCGCGGGGCGGCGCGGAGCCGCGGCGGGGGGATGGGGGCGCGGCGCGGAGCATGCCAGCAAGCTGTTTACTCGCGGCGAAGGGGAGGAGTGTGTGCGGCCGCCGGCTGCTCCGAAAGCCGGCGGCTGCAGCTCTGCTCCCCGGCTCGGTCCCCGCCCTGGGCCGTCGGAACTGCGCGCTCGGCTCGGCGGCCGGGGCGCCCCGGGGGCTGGGGAAGGGGCGGCGGGGCTCCCGCTGGCGTGCGGGGGTGCGCGGGAGTGTGTTGTCCGAGGGCCCGGGCTGGGCAGGGGGAGGGGAGGTTCGAGGTGCTCCTCCGGCTCCTGTGGCGCTGCGCAGCGTGGGCTCCGCCAGCCCCGGTGGGCCGAGGGGAGGCTGGTCCGCGCCTCCGGGAGGAGGACCGTGGATGGAGAGGGAGAAGGGATGGCAGCCTGGGACAAGCCAAGAGACCCCCAGCCAAGCCGGAGACCGGCCCATACCGCGGCTCTCGTGTGGTCGGGCTGTCTTTACCCTTTTGACATGACATCCTGACTTCCTCTTTAGTAGCCCAGAGGCTGTGTGTGCGTGGTGCGCGATGGGGGCCCCTGGCGCGGCTCTCCCAAGAGGAGTGAAGTCCGGCCCGGGGCTTCACTCACAGACTGTGGGCTACCGCACAGGGTAGCTCTGGAGTCCTTTGCTCGGAAAGGTGGGGCTATTTGCTGGCTCGGTTGACAGTCCTCACTTCAGGTCTGTGGAATGGAAACACCCTACCTTTGCGGACTCCGCTGCTCTGAGGGCATTGACACTCACAGGCGCCCAACCAAGTTGCATGACAAAACTCTGCAGCTCGTCCTACGAAAAAAGGAAACAGCTTGCTTTTTTTTCTTCTGCCATTTATTCATGGATAGTGAAATGAACATTGTTTTGCGGTCCTGGTAGGCGGCAAGGCAGTCTTGACTTTGACACACACGGTCAAACATGCCAGTTCTTGGTGTTAAACATCTCATACTTATCCAGTGGGTTGCGCCTCGTGCCTCGCTGTCCTCAGTATCCAGCCAGAACTTCCTGCGACTTAAATGCAGTCAGTCACCACGATAATTTTTCTCCTGCCTTTAGAGTCAAAGTTTTGCTTTGCTTTCCATAAGTATTTTCAGGCTTTAAAAATTTTCTTTTTTGTGTGGGGGAGGGATCACTGAATTAAAATTCACGTTATCGTTAAATTTAGCAGGGGGAGCAGCAGCTGGTAATCGTGATGAATCTACTTGTTCGCATTGGTTCCAGAGCATTGAAGAGTGCTTGTAAGTTGATACTAGTTTAGGCTTCCCCTCAACCTTTTGGTCACATACTTAACAACTGTTAGACATTTGCTTGTTTTAAATCTTCCAAGTTTAGTCTGCCTTGGTCTTGTTATCTTTGCCAGTGCAAGTTACTATATTTCTCTGTTAATGCCTAAATCTTCATCTTCAGAGTACAAAAAAATGCTTCTAATAGGCGTTGTCATTTTCACATACACAGAGGAATTTCACATAGAATTTTAGAGCTGGAAGGAATGCCAAAGATGATCTTCACCCAGATCCTTGATTTTTTAAATGAAGAAACTGAGGTATAGAGAAGGGAAGCATGTCTTCCTCAAGGACCCAGCTGTTGACTTGTAGGGTAGAGATGCACTCCTGGCTCCTGCCTTCCAGGTTCCTGTGCTTTCTTCTAGGGGTTAAGATACCTCCCTCCATCTTGTCATTGGATGTGTTGAAAAGCTGACAAGAAGGCATCCTCTCCTCAATCAGATCAACACTAGTGAAAACTGTACTTGGTCTTAGAAAGAAAGGAAGTTATTCTCCAGGACTTATCACAGTAGGACTTTCAAAGATAGTTTCTCTTTTAAAGGGTTTCTGAATACATCCCAACCCTTCCCCCAACAAACTAGTATTACTGTGGGGGGGAAAGAAGTTGTATGACCTTCATTTGGTTCCATTTACTGATGCATAAAGGGAAACTAAGGAGTTCTAAGATTCAAGAGCATCTAAAAATGGCCAGCCTATCTTGGGGCAAAACCGGAGGGAGGTTGGGTGAGGAGGTAGACTGGGTGCCATGGAGTGGTGAACAGTGATGGTTTCTGCGAGGCTTTAGGTCCAGGAAGTGTGTGGTCTTTCTTGCCTTAGATGGTCTTACCTTTCAGTTTGAAACTAAATTCTTAGAAGCTGGTTCTTAACCTCACCAGAGGCTTAAAAACCCTTTGCTTAAACTCCTGTCGCAGGAGCTTTGCTTCACTATTGTGCGTAGGGAGCCACCTATTTTGAATCTGGGCCTTAGAGTTTGTAGAAGAGTGCCTAGGTCTCCACTCAGCTGTTTGTAAAGCAGTCACTTGTTAATTCCCTCTCATCTGTTTAACACCCTATTTGCAAGGTGGATCTTATTTTTGCCAGGGTTCTTGGATTTTTAGTTTGAGGACACATTCTTGCTGTTGATAACCTGAATCACTAGTTGTTTGTTTTATTATTTTGGTTTTGTTTGTTTTTTTGAGTTTTATTTTGTTATTTTTTAAAGTGAGGTAACATTGATTCGTAACATCACATAAGTCTCACGTGTACATGAAAGCAGGTGACGTTTCCAGTCCCGCTGAAGCTGGGTGCGGGAGCTTGCTGGCGATGACGGTCAACACCTCAACAGTCAGTCCTGTGCTGACATCTCCATCATGCAAGAGGAGGAAAATGCCTTTTCCTAACTCTGTTTTGGGAGAGTAGAAAGAAAGGGGGAAGGGAGAGGCAAGTGTGGTGTTTTTTTTTTTTTTTTTTTACTATGAAAAGGAACTGGGAGCTGTTGCTGCAAACAGACTTCGCATTGAGTACGTCTGCATTTTAACTGTCTCTTCTGTTTTCCCCTTCACAAAACACACATCAATTTTCTTGCAGTGTTAGGGGGACCAGTCTTCCTGGTTTGCCAAGGACTGAGGGGTTTTCGAGGATGTGGGACTTTTGGTGCTAAAACCAGGACATTCTAGGCAAATCAGGTCAAGTTGATCACCCTATACAGCACAGCACACACTCACCTATGTAATTAACGTTAATAATGTAATTATTTCCTCATAGATGGACGTTGGGAGGTTTATTTATATCTTTGGTAAAGTGAGGTAATTTTAAGTTTGGGAAAGAAAATTTCATTGCATCCAAATGTAATACATTTTGTTTCAAGATAGACGTGAAATTCTTTGCAATTTTATTTGATATTGAACTTTGCAGGGCTGCGGGGGGTGTTCTTTATGTCATGTAGTTAAGGCACTGCAGTGATTTTAAGAGTGTGGTCATATCTTTAGCCTGGCCCCCCCAGAAAAGTTTTTCAAAATTCTGAAGCAGAATGGTAAGTGCTATTGGACCTTTGAAATATTCACTCTTCTTCCTGAATTTGCTAGTGACAGCGGAATGCCATCTCGATCTCGAGGGCTGCCTGTAGACAAACTCTTTCTGCAGGGGGCCCTTTTTGGAGCTTCCTGCCTGGAGGCCTTTTGGTTTGGTGTCCTCTTGCCAAGTCCTATAGCTCACACTTGAGTCACCCACCTCCTTGCCAAAGGCAGTGGCTGGCAGCCGCGGCAGTGGCAAGAAACTAGAAATCCTGTAACTTTGAAAGAAGCATTTCTAGCCCGTAGTGTGGGGTCTTGGGACACATTACATATTTTACTGGGCTGCCCTTGTCCTTCCGGGGCTCCTGGCAGCACTGGGCTTACAGCAAACTCTGTGTCCAGTTCTGACTTCAGCAGAGAAGAAGGGAAAATAAAGGCTTTATTCTTTGGACCCTTCTCTAGTTGTCTTGGGATGCAGTCACGTGGTTTGGGGAGGGCACTTGAGGACTGGTGTTTCATGGCAGAGACCTAATAATGGCTTACATTATTGTGATCTTATTGTATGCTGGGCCCTTGCCATGAATCGTCTGTCTTAATCCTCACAGCCATGCTAGGAGGTAGGTGGTTGTGTGATTCTTACTTTACAGATGAGAAAACAGGAATAAAGAGGCTAATTGACTTGTTGAAGGTCACACACCCAGGAAGTGATGGAGTGCAGTGTCCTACCCTGGCAGTCTGATTGCACAGGTAGGACTCTGACCACAAAGCTATACTTGTGATAGTTGAAAGGGCAGTGTACCGTAGGACTCACAGATGCCTGTTCTTATTTACCGGGAAGGCTCCGGGTGAGCCACACTCCCGCATTCCTCCAGGCTCGGGGGCCAGAACCAGGTCTGGCAGAGTCAGGAGCTGCTCTGAGGCCTCTGCTTCTGCCACACTGGGGGCCTGGCTTATCCCATTTGCCTTTCACCTCCCTACCCTGGAGAATGATGTGTTGGTTGGTAGCTTGGTGATTCTTTTCTTGGTCATTAACAAATAAACTGTGGTCATTGTAGAAAAATCAGAAAGCTAGATAAGCAAAAACAGTTAAAACCATCTGAAGTCTCTGTACTCGGAGAGAGCTACTCTTGGCAGCTTGATATATTTCCTTCTAGCTTCTGTCTAGGTAGCCAGGTAAGAATTTTAAACATTCCACATGATGATATTGGTATCTTTCCCTTGAGCATCAACGTGATACCTGTGATGTCTAGACCAATGGGTTTTCCAAATAAACTGAATTTATGCCTCTCAATTAACAACTGGCTGCTTTAGTGTAAATCCAGCAGTGGTACACAAGGTCTAGCCCTGGATTGATTGAAAAATTTTTTTTAAGGTTTCAACTTTTACTTCTTCTTTTCTTCTAAACAGAGAGTAAATATAAACTCAGAAAGGCACACTTGTTTGTGCCAGAAATAGGCCTGAAACATTCTTTTTTTTTTTTTGCGTTATGCGGGCCTCTCACTGTTGTGGCCTCTCCCGTTGCGGAGCACAGGCTCAGCGGCCATGGCTCACGGGCCCAGCCGCTCCACGGCATGTGGGATCCTCCCGGGCTGGGGCACGAACCCGTGTCCCCTGCATCGGCAGGTGGAGTCTCAACAACTGCGCCACCAGGGAAGCCCAGCCTGAAACATTCTTTAAAAAGATTTCTATTTCAACAATATAATGTGAATTTAAAAAAAATTTTTTTATTGGAGTATAGTTGATTTACAGTGTTGTGTTACAAGCAATTATTTATTTAAATTTACTTTTGGCTGCATTGTGTCTTTGTTGAGCGTGGGCTTTCTCTAGTTGCGGCGAGCGGGGGCTACTCTTCGTTGCAGTGCGCAGGCTTCTCATTGAGGTGGCTTCTCTTTGTTGCAGTAACACGGGCTCTAGGTGTGTGGGCTTCAGTAGTTGTGGCACTCGGGCTCAGCAGTTGTGGCTCGCAGGCTCTAGAGCACAGACTCAGTAGTTGTGGCGCACAGGCTTAGTTGCTCCATGGCATGTGGGATCTTCCCAGACCAGGGCTCGAACCTGTGTCCCCTGCATTGGCAGGCGGATTCTTAACCACTGCGCCACCAGGGAAGTCCAATGTGAATTTTTATAGGGGAAACTATAACATGAAATTTAAAAATAGGCAGGGGCTACAGAGATCTTATAATCCTGTGATTTCCAAAATTGCATAAGCTATGGCTCTCCTTTTTGTTTTTTTCCCAAGGAAAATTCCGTATTAAAGCTCAATATATAAAAGAGGTTGATGAGAGTAGTGGTCCCTGAGGCCCTTTCAAAGATTATTTGGGTTTAGTATTATTTGAAAGTGTTTTGCAAAACTACTGGTGACTGGATCAGTGGTTCTTTTCCTGACACACTGTGTACTCAGAAAACAAATAAACATTTATAAGTGTTTGTAGGTGATTAGGAGTTACATAGAATTTGCATGACCATATCATGTTAATCCAAACTGGGACGCCTTTGAGGATGATAGGGGGTACCATTAAATATCACATTGAGGAAACAGGTGTGAGTCAGGGCTGTCCCAGGTAAACCTGGACACAAGGTCACACCACATAAACTATGTTTGCTCACTTCAGTATTGAAGTGACAGTAATAGTGAACTAGTTTGGCTAGTAGACTAGTCACTGTCTTTCCAGTCAGATTTACACGGGAGCTGGTATGATAAAGACTGTTTTATAACCTTATGCAAGGCCCGAGTTGGAAATTGGCTTCTTTCTCACACATCAGCTCTGACCAGTTGGTCAGGGGTTGCAGGAGCAATATGTCAGGAGCATTGTGGCTCTTGCAGCCAGAGATGGGGGAAAATGTGATGATTGATAATCAGCGTTTGCTGTGGGTATAAGGTAAAGGAGAGGTAGCATATATTGTGCCTTAGCCAACCCTTGGCCAGTCAGATTATCCTCTGTGGGCCTCAGGTTCCTCTTTGTAAAATGAAGAGGTTGGACTGGGTGCCTTTCCAGTGCCTGGGCTCCACTCTCTCCCTCTGTGACTCACCCCTGCATGGGTGTAGTGGCTGAGAAGGGTGTGTTTTGCAGATGAGCTCTAACTGAGCTCCCCAGGTAACGAAGTCAAACAGTTAATTTCTGGCTCCAGAAAAGAGTTTTAACCGACGTCAGTAATTCAGGAACTGATTCCTGCCCTGTCCCCGGCTTTCATTTTATAGATAACCCAAGATTATCTAAGATTCTTCATTTTATAGATTATCCATTTTATTGATTATTCCTTTACTACCCTTTTGCCACCAACATCATCTTTGCCCTCTGCTCTGCATTTGGAAAGTTAGTAGAGCAGGTATTTTCTCTTATCAATGTTGATGCTTCTGAAAGAGTTGGTTGCCCAAGAGGTTGAAATGAATGATTCATGACTCTAATTTTTTATGATGATATTCATAACTTTTAAGGATCCTTTCACTTGTCTCTCCTTTTGAAAACTGAAAATTTGTCTAGTACTCTATTAATTGGGCCAAGCAAAGAAAAGAAGCATATAATCCATCTTTGGGCCATTTCAGGCTTTACTAAGCCAATGTTTGCTTGTATTTCTTGGTTTTCATTTGTCTCTTATCCCCTCGAACACACCCTCATGAGTCATAAGCACCGCCATGTAACTTTCTAAGGTATCTTCAATGCCAAGAGGCCATTTTGCCCCAAGGGAGCCCCCCACCCCGACTCCAACCAACTCCTAAAATTAGAGGTGTGCAGAAACATCTGAGGCCTAGACACACAACATTTAATCACAGTTCTAACCTGTTTCTAAAGATTTCCATGTTAAATTGCTTTAGTTTTGCTTTCACTTATTTTTTAAAATAACACTTGATTGGGAATCTGAAGATCTGGATTCTACTCATGGTTCTTTTTCTAATAGTTGTGTTGCTTTGGGCAGGTCCTGGCCTTAGTTTCTTTGTGAAATGGGAGTGGGTGGGTGGAGAGTCCTCTAAATTCTTTCAGCATTCTAACGTTCTAAGAGAGCACCCCAGGTATTTCAATGTCAACCTCTTCTCAACTCTTGGAATCTGGTTTCAAAAAGTATCTGCCTTCCATGAACTTCTGATTTTCCCTCCAGCACCCACAGTTCTGCTTGAGTCAGGGGTCCTTTCCCCCAAAGTTCCATCTTCTAGTGTCTCCAGGAGCTTGGTTTTGGGGACACAGAACCCCTGGGGCTTTTCTCAGTGTGGCCTTTTGAGACTCCCTTGAGCATCTTGCAGGGCAAGGGGAGCAAACTTTCAGACCCCATGTTTGTCTGTTGAGAGCTGTGGTGAGCTGGGGGGCCCTCTGTAGCCTTCCTCATAGGGTCTGCTTTAGCAAACAGCCTGGGTTCTCTCCTTAATCCTGTTTTATTGAACTCCACAATAATATCTGGGTCTAAGAAGTCTGTTTCCCAACCATTGGCCCCAGATACTGGGTGCAGTTGACCCAAAGCCCATAAACTTTCACAAGGAGGAATTTCTTGCATGAGATCAACATGTGTAGATACACTCCGTCTGTGGAGGAAACTTGTTTTGGTATCTAAGACTGGCAGAATGAAGAAGAAGATAGGAAGTGAGCACAGGACAAGTGTCACAGCAGAAGGCCAGGCAGAAATTCAGGTCAACTGATACAAATCAGCCAACCAATTTTTGTTAAACAATGGCCTCCTAAAGAGGACGGGGGGCACCTCTACTCCAGGGGTGAACAGGATGCCTTATTGATTTTGAGAAAGAAAATATCAGAATATTTCTTAAAAAAATACCTTAAAAATTTTGTTTGTGTGTACTTTTAATGTATATTATATGCTAGTACTATAAAACCCTCTTAGCTCTACTTTCCGCTTTTGGCCACCTTGGCCAAACCACAACTTAGATGCCTGCAGTGGCCTTCTGACTGGTCCTCCCCATCCAGCCTTGGCCCCCGCACTCTATCCAACATAGCTCTCAGGGTGATGGCTCTCAGATCATGTAGCTAACATCCTACAGTGATGCCCCGGGCCCCCTCCTCCCAGTCCTGCCACTCACCTGTCCAGCGTGTCTCTTCCAGTCTCTCCCTGGCTCCTTGGCTCCAGCACAGCGGCCTCCTCACTATTCAGTGGATGTGCCAGGTACGCTCCTGCCTCAGGCCCCGAGCCTCCTGCTTCCTGTGAAGCTCTTCCCCAGGTGTCTGCATGGTCCACCCTCACCTCTCTCAGATCTTTGCTTGAATATTACCCTCTTGGTGAATTCTTTTCTGGCTGCTCCAGTTAAAATGCCCACTCCACACACTTCTTGCCACTGTTTCTTTCTTTTCTCCATGGTACGTATCCTTTATACCATATGTTTTATATATATATATATATATATATAATATACATATTTTTTTAAATAAAAACTTACGTGTAGGAGAGCCACAAGTAACAGGGCAAAGATATATATTTTTTTCATTTCCTTCTGTGTCTTCAGCACTTAGAGCAGTGTGAGGCGCATAGTGAATGCTCAGTAAATATTTGTTAAGTGAATGAAATGAATATGTATGTATGTGTATATATTTGTATGTGTTCAAATGTTTTTACTTATGAGGTACTCAAAGAAAAAAATTTGGAAAAACTTCTGTAAACGGAGCTTCTATCTGTACACTGGGATATTGAGTTTCCATTCAAACAAAATTCAGAGTAAATTTTTGGCCCCATCAGAAGATAAAAGATCACTTTTGGTCTTTTTTTTTTTTTTTCCGGTTGTTTCCTCTCTTTTTAAATTGGGATGAAGATGGGTTAACACTGTATTTAGTTCTGAGCAAGTTCCATTTCTTTACAGGGGAAGTATCAGGGTGACACTAGGAAAAGGGACCCTAAATATGTTGGGAAGGGACACTCACACCCATGGCAAAGTGGATCTTCTATGCATTCAAGCAATCAGGAGTGTTTAATGAACTCCATCTCCATGGCAGTGACTCAGCTGGAGTCCTCTACTCCCCCTTTCCACAAAGCGTAAGAACAGGTAAGACTAGGTACAATACAATAGAGACCAGACAGAGAATTGGTAATAAGGAGACAAGATAATACTCACACTTTATGTGATTTGATCCTAACAACATATCTGTGAAGGAGTGGCTAATATTCTATTTTATTATTCTATTCTATTTGATGAAATTGAGAACTGAGAGATTAAGTAATTATTCAGGGTCACATGACTCTGGGGTTCACATCTGGGCAAGCTTGACTCCAAGGTGCACATTCTTAGCCACTGTGCTTCTGGCCTCCTGACATAGGTGTAGCATCACAAGAGACCCTTTTCCCTGTGGAGGTCATGGTCTTGTTAGAGATGACTGTGAATGCCTTGTATGTGGAAGGCCCACCTCAAATCTTTGTTGAATAGATGTGATATATGAAACAGCTCTCAAACCAGCCATAGCGCAGGTTTAGACTGTATTTTGGGGTACTGATTAGGGACTACAGGAGTCCAGAGATGGGCAGAGTTATTAAGAAAGGCTTCAGGGAGCTGGAGGGAGCCCAACTGGTCGTTGAGGAAAGGAATGATTTAGGCAGCAGATGGGAATGGAAGGTATCCCAGATGAGTGACGTGCCATGTACCTGTCGGGGTAACCTGAGGACTGTGAATTTACTGAAGCATAGGGTTCATGCTAGGAAGGCAGAAGAGCAAAAGGAAGAAATAGTTAACATGCAAACTTGGTAGGAGAGGTGTTTGTATATTAACAGATCTTTCTCACTTGAGTTCTTCTGATAGGTACTACGTGTCCTCTCCTGGAGACCTAAATTAATGAGTTTGTGTCTGGACAGAACTCGTTATTCCCATTTGTTGCTTAGGCATGAACTTTTAAAAACTAACATGTACCCCACCTTGTTCCAAAAAGTACTAAAGCATAAGGTAAGGTGTTACCTATGGGTTCTTCTGTCTCCATGACACCCTCTGCTTGAATAGAATGTTGCATATATTACTTGCATGGCAACATTTTGTGGACAAACATGTATCCTGGAGTAGCATGGACTTCATTGAAAGAGGCTGGGTGGTCATCATGCTGCAGGACATTGGTGGAAAAATGTAGTAGGTCTAGAGATGGCCTGTTTTTAACCTAACACACTTTTTAAATTAAAAAAAAAATTACTTAAAAAAATAGAGACTGTGGGGATTCTACAATAACAAGATCCCATTTCTTTAAAGAAAAATTGCAAGAAAAAAAAAGATGGAGGGGAAATATGTAGATTAAATGAGAATTAAGACTAATTGGATTCTGATGCAAACACACTTAAAAAACACACTTCTGAGAGACAGTTGGAGAAATTTGGATGCTGACTGGCTGGTGACTTAAAGTATGAATATAGTATTGTGATTATGTTTAAAAAGAGAATCCTTATCTTACAAAACAAGAAAAAGCCCCATGAAACCTTAGCATTTGCCCAGGGCACTGAAGTATTTTAGTTGACTCACTCTTTTTTGGAAACTGTTTCTCTTTCTTTTTACTTCTTCCTGCTCCTTTTGTTCTCCTCCAAGCCCTTCACTCTCACCTAATAGAATATCTTCAATAGAGTTTTTAGAGTCCTTTCTGATTGATTGTCAGAAAAGCACACAATTCTGCTAGTTCTGTTGCCTAAAGAAATACGCTTCTGAATTAGTTGTGAGGTTCACCCGCCTGTTGACTTAGTCTAAGCGGCGCTCATGACTCCAGTCAGATATTTGAGTGTCTGCCTTAAAAATCACATCTTGTGTGTGTAAGGAAGACCTGGATTTGGCTGTCCTTGTGAAATATTTCAGGGTGAGGTTTTTCCAGGGGAATTCAGATATTAGAGTTGCCAGGAAGTCATTTTGTTATATTAACTTTTTAACCCTGTTTCTGTCTAACCTGGCTAGTTTTTAAAAACAGCAAGCAGTTATAAGGTCTCAATTTTAATGACCCTGCCTCCTCCCCTCTCTTCTTACCTGAACAGGAAGTGGGTGTTGGTCGTTGTCCCAGGGATTTGTGTTGCTTTATGCATGCTGAAATATCTTCGTTTATTCCTACAAGTGTGAAAATCTTTCCATATCCTTCTTAATGGAGTCCAGATTTCAGAATAGACTGTAAGCTTGAGAATTGGCCAACTGCAACTTGAGTAAATGATAGGGTCATGAGTTATTTAGAAGCCAAGTGAATAGGGTTTTAGGTGCCTTGGAGCCTCAGTACAATTATGTCTTGGGGCCTCTGAGGCGAGTGTAACGTTTAGTTGCTAATGCTCCATTTCTTAGCAGCCAAGAAGGAACAATCTTGTTTTGAGAAGCTCTGCTCTTTAGCAAAGAGTCTTATGTCAGGGTTCTAGGGTACTCTATTACTGTGTTCGTAATGTTTTAAAATATTGTGGCATCTCAACAATAAATGCTGGAGAGGGTGTGGAGAAAAGGGAACACTCTTGCACTGCTGGTGGGAATGTGAATTGGTACAGCCACTATGGAGAACGGTATGGAGGTTCCTTAAAAAACTACAAATAGAACTACCATATGACCCAGCAATCCCACTACTGGGCATATACCCTGAGAAAACCATAATTCAAAAAGAGTCATGTACCAAAATGTTCATTGCAGCTCTATTTACAGTAGCCCAGAGATGGTAACAACCTAAGTGCCCATCATCAGATGAATGGATAAAGAAGATGTGGCACATATATACAATGGAATATTACTCAGCCATAAAGAGAAACTAAACTGAGCTATTTGTAATGAGGTGGATAGACCTAGAGTCTGTCATACAGAGTGAAGTAAGTCAGAAAGAGAAAGACAAATACCGTATGCTAGCACATATATATGGAATTTAAGAAAAAAAAATGTCATGAAGAACCTAGGGGTAAGACAGGAATAAAGACACAGACCTACTAGAGAACAGACTTGAGGATATGGGGAGGGGAAAGGGTGAGCTGTGACAAAGCGAGAGAGAGGCATGAACATATATACACTACCAAACGTAAGGTAGATAGCTAGTGGGAAGCAGCCACATAGCACAGGGAGATCAGCTCGGTGCTTTGTGACTGCCTGGAGGGGTGGCATAGGGAGGGTGGGAGGGAGGGAGACGCAAGAGGGAAGAGCTATGGGAACATATGTATATGTATAACTGATTCACTTTCTTATAAAGCAGAAACTAACATACCATTGTAAAGCAATTATACCCCAATAAAGATGTTAAAAATAATAATAATAAAAAAAATATTGTGGCATCTGAATGAACAGTTTCCAAAAATATTACATGGGAGTGGCATAGTTAAGAGAACACTGAATTGATGTCTGGAGATCTAGGCTATAAGCACATCTCTTCTCCTAACTAGCTGTGTCATTCTTCCTGTGACATAACTTTTCTCGATTATAGAATGGGTATAATAATACTTGCTTGATGGGAAAGTTATGATAATCAAGTGGGAAGAGTCTTTGTCCAGCAAGTGGCTCATGGTAGGAACTCAATAAATAGTCTTTGAATCTCTAGTTGGTTCCTCATTTGTCTAATTAAAGAGACTAGCTCTCTAGGATTAATTTCAGCTCTATAAGAATATGATTTTAGGGCTTCCCTGGTGGCGCAGTGGTTGAGAGTCCGCCTGCCGATGCAGGGGACACGGGTTCGCGCCCCGGTCCGGGAGGATCCCACATGCCACGGAGCGGCTGGGCCCGTGAGCCATGGCCGCTGAGCCCGTGCGCCCGGAGCCTGTGCTCCGCAACGGGAGAGGCCACAACAGTGAGAGACCCGCGTACCGCAAAAAAAAAAAAAAAAAAAAGAATATGATTTTAGGTATGTTTTGTTTTAAGTTTATGCCCATTTGTCTGGTCTTCCTTCTCTCTAACTTAAACAGCATGGGTAGAGAGTGTGTGTTTGTTTTATTTTTGTGTGAAATTTCCATCGGTAGATTTGAATTGTAGCATTTTGGTCCCCCTACAACTTTAGGAGGTGTATTTTTCTTTCATTTCATTTTAAACAAATCGATTGACTTAGTTTATTTGACTGAAGAATCTTATGTTTAGATAGGAGAATAACTGTGCGTTTAAAAAATTCTGAGGCATTTGCAGTCATTCTTGATTTAAGTTGTCAAAAAGAACTGAAAATTACTTACGAGAACGCCATTTCCTCTTCGCAGAAGTATATAATGGTGTCTTTTTGAGGAAGTAAGAACAAAATAGTTGATAGAGCAATCTCGATAAAAAAAAAAATCATGGTGTAATTTCTGAAAAACATCAGTGTAAAACTTCAAGCCTTGAATGAATACATAACAGGATAGGAAACCCTAAATTTCTCTGAAAAAAAATGTGGTTAAAAAAAGTCAGATGACAGATCCTGTGTAAAAAGTCACTTTAGAGTCCCTTTTTTTCTTAAAACTGCAGAATGCTATTTAGGAGAGGAGCTAAGTTAAACATCATTGGATACATGTGTGTATATTAATTTTAAAGTGTATTTCAGTTTGAGTTTATACCCAGTGAAGGTGTAGGGCAAAATAAAAAGGGTCACGGGAAAATGAAAATAAGAATTGGTACCAAAAAAAAAGAAAAAGAGTAGATTAAAGAAAGAAAAATAGGAGAGAAACATATTTTAAAAAAAGAAGGAAGGAAGTAGGAATGGGAGGGAGGCTGAGCATGTTGCTTTCTGAGGTGAATGTTGGAGATGCTGTTGAACGTAGCTTGAGGTGGTCGTCCCTGCTCTCTCTGTTCTTTGAAATAATTTTTAACATCGATCTCTGCTCTTCAGCCACCTTGACCCTTATTTCTTGGAGTTCTAGAATCAGAGTAACCAAAGTGGAGGTTGTTACTTAGGCTGCAGAAGAAATGAGCAGAGCTATGTACCCAGAAGAGTGGAAAGAATCAGGCTGGTGGGTATCTGGCTCATCCTTTGGGTCCTTGCTGCTGATATAGAGCCCTCAGAATCGGTGCAGTGGCTGGCAGATCATAAGTTGTTTTACGTAGTGGGCAGGCAGGTACTGAAGGCTCCTATGACTGGTGACTAGTTTCCTGTGACATCTCTGGTGTTAAGCACCCACGGCCCGTCCGTGTGAATTGAACTCAAGGACATTTCTTCACCACTGCCATACCTTTTCAATGATCCTTCCCAGAGATCTAATTCTCAACTCCATTTCTCCCGTGAATTGGCAGGGAGACCCTGGCAGTCATCACACCTCTCTGGGCCTCACTTTCCTCTAAGTGATGAGGATGTTGGCTTAGGTGAGCCAGCTGCCACTCTACTCTTCTATGACTTTGACCCAGAGGCTGGCAGACCACTCACTGTGCACAGGTCAGATCCAGCCTGCCGCCTGTTTACATGGCCTGGAGCCAAGAATAGTTTTTACATTTTTACATGGTTGAAAGAGATCAAAAGAATAATATTTTGACACATAAAAATTATATAACATTCAAATTTCAGTGTCCATAAATAAAACAGAACACGGCCTCCCTCATTTATTTATGTACTGTCTGTGGCTGCCTTCGGGCCCTGAGAGCGGAGAGGAGTCCTTGTGACAGAACCTATATGGCCCGCGACGTTGAAAATATTTACTATCTGGCTTTTTGCAGAAAGTGTACCATCGCCTGCTCTAACCTGAGCACACACTTGGGACAGTACTCTTCAGAAATTGAGTGCTGCCTTCTTACAGCCTTAGTATTACCTAAACTGAACTTTGATCTAGACTTAATTAGATTAAGATGGGAGAGTCTTGCCTTTATTATTTTCTCCAGGAGAAAGTAGAAGCTTAGTTAGCTTTCTTGGTATGCTTTTAATTAAAAAAAAAAAATCCTCTTTAAAACAATATTTTGTTTGTACTCAGACTTTTTTTTTCTCCCTCTAGGAATCACTGTAGAAAAGGAAGCCATAAGTTTATATTTTTAAATCATTTGCCTTGTAAACTGGATTTTTAAACTCCAGATGTGGACTCAGAAACAGTTAAAATGTACTTTTGATGCTCTCAAAGAGCTGAGATGGGAGAGGAGAGCTTTACCAGTTATATATATATTTTTTTCTTCTTCTTTTTTTTTTTAACATCTTTACTGGAGTATAATTGCTTTACAATGGTGTGTTAGGTTCAGGTTTATAACAAAGTGAATCAGCTATAAATGTACATGTATCCCCATATCTCTTCCCTCTTGCGTCTCCCTCCCTCCCCCTTTCCCTACCCCACCCCTCTAGGTGGTCACAAAGCACCAAGCTGATCTCCCTGTGCTATGTTTACCGCTTATATTTGAGAGTGAAACAGAAATCTTAAGATTTTCTATTTCCTACTGTGTGCTGAAAATGCCATTTTTAGTTTCTTTGAGTAGGGACTCCAGATTAATGTGGGGATGAAAATGGTTTTAATTTTTATGGAAAGCCAATTTAAACAATTAAATACATTTAAAAGATACACTTAATTATTATACATAGAAATCATAAAATTAAGAAATAAATATCAATAGTATCTACTTATCTAATGTTTCTCCTTATTCTAGGAAGTTCTCTCTGAAGCTAAGTCTTGTAATTTCTGTGTGAGTTATGAGTTTGGGTGAGTGTGTGTGCGTGTGTGTGTGTGTGTGTGTGTGTGTGTGTGGTTTCCAGTATTTATGTCATTATAATTGTAAAGAGGATTTGCCTCCCACTCTTGAGCTTCCAGAGTCATTTGAGTTATTCTAAAACTCCTCCTAGGCCGGGAGTTCCTTTTGATCTTGGGAGTAGATGGGTACCTTGAACTGGTTACTGAGGAGCAGAGGGCAGTTAATCAACACATGTCATCTTTCTTCTAAAAGTTAGCTTCATTTTTCTCTTCTGAGCCTACAGAGAGAAAGAATTAAGACTGAAGGGACTTGCTGATAAAGATTTGAAAAGAAATTCTCATAGTGTATAACTTTAGAAAACATTGACAGTGACTTCGTACCTAAAGTACCTGAAGACCTCCAGCATTTCCTGAACAATATTATAAATCCTCTGGGGGAGACAGGAGGCGAACACGAGAATCCCCATTTTTCAGAGGGAGAAACCGAGGCCAGAGGCCGTTCCTGGGCTTGCAGACTCTCAGTCGGGTTAGAGCTCTTGTTTTTCCTCTGGCTCAGTCTGAGGTGCATTTCATTTGCCTGTCCTGTTCTTAAACAGCACTTGTAAAAACATGTGTTGTTTCTACAGTTATATTTAGGATACAGCTTGAAACACTGCATAAACACCCCAGGATAGAATACTGAAGTCTGCTGCCTGGTAATTGTTATGTGGTTCTAGTGTCATGTTGTCTGTGTTATCCAGATTAGAACTGGATCACCCAGTTTTAAGTTGGTCTAGAAGAGGGAGCCCCTTGTGTACAGGGCCAAAAGGATATTGCCTCATGGTTCCCCTTTGGGTTAAGAACCTTGTGATATACAGAAGGCCGTGGAACTTCATCCTTGTTTGAAAACACTCGTAACTGGGAAAAGTGCTGAAATACTAAGGCTTTCCCACGCTCTGACCCCCAGAATACCTCCACAGTGTGCTTTGTTTTCTTTTTTCAAATTTCCTGAGAAGTATCCGAAATTGCCATCTGAAGGGAATGTTTGTCACAGAACTGCTTAATCTCTAGATGTGGCTAAATGCAGATGTAGTTAACGAGTACTTTCATTTTCCTTCTTACGTGGACAGGGGCGAGTTTCTTGGTTGAGCCTCTCACTTCTGGTTTCAAGCCATGTTTAGCTCCTTGATTAGTGTGTGGCTTGGGAAGGTGGGCGCTAAGCCGTTCGTTTACTCTTCACTTCAGGGGGTGGGGGGAAAGTGCTTGCATGCCCACTTTTTAGTATGCAGGGCTCTGGTGAACCTGATAGTAGGTTATCAGTAACTACTAACTGAATGAATGAATGATCCAGTGCCAGTTTCTGCTGCTATGTTTTCTCCTTCCCCACCATCCTTCCCAGTTCCTTAATATTTACTTTCTTTCCTCTTCCTGAAATCATTAAAATGAAGCCAGAAAGGTCAGGACATGATTAATATTTTGTTATATAAATAGCCCTAGTAAAAGGATTGGTGGTGGAAAATATTGTCAAGTTTTTTGGTGGATTTTCTTTCTTGGTTCTCTGTTAAATATGTATAATCAAGAATTGTGTGACTGATAGCTCATCGTGTCATGACACGAGCACATCTGAATCAGCTTCCCTCACTCCCAGTCAAGGAAATAGCACAGGAGGAAATGTTCAGTTATCATTTTTTTTTATAGTTACAAGATTTTAGATGGGTTTTAACTGAGACAGGTCTTTAAAGACTTGCACAGGGACTTCCCTGGTGGCGCAGTGGTTAAGAATCCGCCTGCCAGTGCAGGGGACACAGGTTCGAGCCCTGGTCCGGGAAGATCCCATATGCCGCGGAGCAACTAAGCCCGTGCGCCACAGCTACTGAGCCTGTGCTCTAGAGCCCGCGAGCCACAGCTGCTGAAGCCTGTGCACGTAGAGCCTGTGCTCCGCAACAAGAGAAGCCACCGCAATGAGAAGCCTGCGCCCTGCAACGAAGAGTAGCCCCCACTCACTACAACTAGAGAAAGCCTGCGCACAGCAACAAAGACCCAACACAGCCAAAATAAATAAATAAAAAAAATAAAATAAAGACTTGCACAGGAAGTCACTGTTAATGTGGGTGCTTGGTACCAAGCTTATATGGACCCAAAGGAGGCAGAATATGATTCCCACCATTGATCCTGGGTGGACCAAAGGGAGGGCCAAGCCGGGCCATCTAATGATGCTCACGAACAGCTCTGCAACATTTTTTATCCTCAACTTTTACCTCTGAAAGATTTTTACAACTATGTATTCCCTTGCACATTTTTTAGGTTTTCATCATAAAGTTAGAAAGATACAAAGGGTGTGATTACTGGCATAATGTAAATATTGACTTTTAAAATAAAAATGTTATATCACTGTTTAAAATGTATTGAATGGAATTTAAACACTGTTGTGATTTGATATGTCCCATCATCAAAAATACCTGAGCAAGCAGTTCTTTAATAGAAGGAAATTTTTTATTGTTCTTTTTTCTCCTTGAATTCATACTTTCATTTTACTTCCTCACACAGAATTTTACCCAAGTGTAATATGTTAAAAACCCTGATTATCCAATGATACTTTGCAATAAAAATATGATCCCAAGGTGGTAAGAGTTATATAAATTTCTGGATTGAGTTAATCTGTATAATAATTATTAACAATTTGTCAAAACTTAAATATCAATATAGTACAAAGTTCAATACATTATTAACAGAACCTGCAAAGTAAGACATTGTTTGAAATGCCTTTCTTAATCTCTGGATGAGGCTTGCTTTCTTGTTTTAAATTAGTTTGAGTATTTGTGGAGAACGTAACTTACTGCTCGGACGATACAGATGTTCTTTAAAGGAAGTTCTCCTGACCTGTAGTATTTTGAACGTGCCCTTTCTTTGGCACCAGCACGTTTAACACCTTGCGGGCAGTTCCCAGAATCAGAATGGCGGAGAGGTAAGTCTACCTTTTGTCACGTGGGAGATGAAAGCTCCCCAGGAGAGATGTGTGAAAAAAGCAGCAGCAGGTCTCCTGAACCGATGCCTTTTAGGAAGGTGGACATTTGCAAGCTGAGGCTGTGGATCGCGATTCCCACACACAGCCTGTGTCTGCAAACCCCTCACAAAGGCTTCCTGTGCTCCAGGGGGTGCAGGGCCCCTACGTGAAGTCACAGCTCTAGAGAGGCAGCCCTAGAAGAGCTGATGTCGTCCTGGGGGGCAACCTGCATTCCTGTGGGCCAGCTGGGTCACCAGGTCACCTCAAGTGTGAATGAGACACATTAGTCAACTCTCATAGGCAATACAGATCTTCTTTGAAAGCTTGTGCTTGCAATTTTGAAACACTAGGCTCATATGTGTTAAAACTTTAACTTTTGAAGGTAAGGTAGAGGGATATGTAATAGGGCTTTAGATAAATTCTCACTTAAAAGATATTTAAAACTAATTCACCCAAATAACATTTCTTTCATGATTTCTGTGTTTCTGAAAGATAATTCTAGTAACTAGATCCTTGATGAAAAGTCGGTTTCATGTGTATGGATGTTTGGACAACTTATCCCTCCGACATGTGAAACTTTATTTGACGCTTGGGAAGCCTTCGTCTCAGATGTGTTGAGTCTGGTGTCTATATAGTACCCGTCCTCATATTCCACTCTGTGCCGTAATAATCATGGGATGTTAGCAATGGTGTTTCTCATTAAATTTTTTTTTTTTTTTTGCGGTACGCGGGCCTGTCACTGTTGTGGTCTCTCCCGTTGCGGAGCAACAGGCTCCGGACGTGCAGGCTCAGCGGCCATGGCTCACGGGTCCAGCCGCTCCGCGGCATGTGGGATCTTCCCGGACCGGGGCATGAATCTGCGTCCCCTGCGTCGGCAGGCGGACTCTCAACCACTGCGCCACCAGGGAAGCCCCTCTCATTAAATTTTAAAATTTAATTAGAATTCAGTGTCTTGGAAAGCCCATTTCTTATATTTAAAGACCCAGATCCTGCTCTTATAAATGATTTTTGGCAAACCGGCTGCTTGTGGGAGGACATCTGACAGCTACTTTGGTTTGTCAGTTTTGGAATGAGCTATCGAATCCCCTGATTCCCTAAGTTGGAAATAGATATTATATCCGGGCAGTTACTTTACCAGAAATGAGGTGAAATAACTAGACATAAAATTAAAAATGATATATTGTTGTATGTATATGTCGAATGGCTTCATCTGGCTTTTCTGTGCAGTGTTTCAACAGCATCAAACATAGTTCTTTAGAGAGAATGCTGATCTCTGATGACTAGTGTTGCTGGTTCCTCTCTTGCTCATCTCTAGGCCAAACAGAAACACATCCTCTCTGCCAGGTATTCTGTTATGTCCCAAGGCAGGCCCGACAGCACAGCGGCTTTTCCTTTTCTGGCTGCAGGAGGTTTAACCTCTTCCTCAACTATTCTACCCATTTTTTTCAGTTGGAGGATACATACTATTACATTATTTAGGATATTCAGTACTGTTATTTCTTTTTCAAAAAACAGATTTTATTTTTTAGAGCAGTTTTGGGTTCACAGCAGAAATGAGCAAAAAGTACAGAGTTCACTTACACTCCCAGTCCCCTACCTGTACAACCTCACCCACTCTCAACATCTGGAAACAGAGTGGTACATTTGTTACAATCCCCAAACCTGGATTGACACCTCATTATCACCCAAAGTCCATAGTTTACCTTAGGGTTCACTCTCGGTGTTGTGTGTTTTGTGGGTTTTGACAAATATTTAATGACAGGCGTCCACCATTATAGTATCATACAGAGTAGTTTCATTACCCGAAAAATCCTCTGTGCTCTGCCCATTAATCCCTCCTCCCTAACTCCTAGCAACCACTGGTCTTTATATTGTCTCCATAGTCTTGCCTTTTCTGGAATGTCATATAGTTGGATAGATTCTTTTTAAAAAAGAAATAATAGGATAAGAGAATTTGGGAACTTTAAGGAATCTTAGACTGTTTCCATTCGGTGGCTTTTTCATGCTTACCAAAGTTACATATTTTTTAACAGTTCAGATAAAAACCAAATGTTCAGCTTCACAAGCAAAAGCATACTTTACATTGTTTAAAGGCAAGTTAAATATTTCTAGGAGAAGTAAGGAGAAGCATTAAAAAAAAAAATCAAGGTGTAGGAAGTAGAAAGAGATTCTTTCCTTAAAAACTCCTTAAAGAATTCTTACACCAACTTTGGTTGCCATTTTGATAGCATTAAGGGAGATCTTTGATTAAATAAAAAGAGATTGCTTTCAGATTGAATGAACTAGTATTAAATAGAAATATGTTCAGTTTTATTGCAAGGTGGAAATGGACTCTATTGAGGCAAAAGACGTTTGGAAGGGATAATGTGCTTTAATAGTCATGGAGAACTCTTGTAGAGTAGCAAACGACTATGTTGGCCAGCCAGCTACAATGACCGAATGGAAGAGTTCTCTTCCTTGTGCCAAATAATTGTCCAGCTTGCCCCTTTACTCTGTAAATTGTGGTGGTAGTGCTATCAGACTCACCCAGAATTAGCTCTGGGGTTCAGGCATTTAGTGTGGGAGGTGGTATTGTTGAATCACTTCCACTAGTGCCCAGTGATAAAACTGGCAGCCTTGATTTTGTCCAAGAGGTGACCACATCGACGTCTCTTCTTTTCTTTAAGCATCTGATACTGTATTATTTTATTCATTTCGTTAAGCTCTGTACAGGTTCTTTGTCAGCCACAAATGGGGTTTTGTGTTTTCTTTCCTTTTTGTTTTTCTGTAATCTGTTTAACCAGGGTTTATTTTGCAGGAACTTGTGATGGGGGGCATATCTGAGACTAACAAACAGGCCACGTCTTTAGGGCTGTGACACTAGGCTGTTAATAGCTTAAGAGGCTCTTCGTTATGGAAGTAAGTCATAAAGTCACAGAAGGATTTAGTTTCTTGAGAAAGTAAAAATCTACTTAGCATGTTTATGAGGAAGGAGTGAGAGTCATTACCTCATTAGAGCTAAGCATTAAAGCTCCAACATCCAACTAGAATATTTCCCATAGTTTGGCAAGTCACTTTAACCCTTGGCTTCCTACACTTTGATCCTGTTTCTCCAGTTGCTCCATCACAGGCAGGCTACTGTGTATGGATCACAACCCAGAGGAGGAGCAGAGGGGAGCTTGATGCCACAGGTAGCATTTTATGGAATCACACATGTTCCATTGACTGACTCTTGGCTTCCATGGTTCCAGATGCATTCCTACAGCAGGAGGATTTGTGGAACTAGTTGATGGACATCTTGCAACTGGAACTCACCAGGGCCTACAGGTCTTGCACAACTCAAACTCCCTAACTTTTCATCGCTTCCTGCAGAATGTTTGTAGGTGGGCCTAGGGATTTCACTAGAGACTAGTGAGTGATATATTTGTTCAGGGGTTAAAGCTCCTGGGTGGGCTTCGAGGTGTGCATTGCTCAGAGTGCCACAAAATTGGAAAATCACTGCTTCTGTCATAAGAAAAAGACGCTGCTCAACTAGAAGAAAATATATTTCTATTGTAAGTAGTTAAAATTTAACAATCATTTCTAGAATTTTGTTTAAATACACACGTAGTTTTTGAGTATATGTTGCCTTCATTTCTTGTGAGATCATGTGGTGGTAGGTGCTAAGATTTTACAGAAATTAATGGGAAAACTTTAAAAGAATAAATGTCATATATCTATATGACACTATATAAAATTATTTTTTTTCCTTCTAAGAATTGGGAAAAAGACTCCATTGTTTGATTTTCATGGTGAGGCAACTTGGACCTGGTCATAGAACATGGGTAGCCTGAGGGACAGTAGTTGGAAACCTCTAGATCAAAATGCAGGGGAAATTCCGAGGAATCCTGGTAGCCTGTCAGAAGCCTGGGAGACCTTCGTTCGTTCTGCGTGTGCAATTCTTTGATATTGTTTGCAAATGGATCTCACTAAAGTGAGTTCCATCTCTTAATGTCACTAGGTATAGATGTCTGTCCACCTTTGGAGGTACTTTGGAAGATGATCTCATACCAAATGAACATGTTACATGCCTGTTCATATAAGGCCTGATGCTTTATTTTCTCCAGAGTAAAATGTAGATATTTCAAGATTGTAAACTCTACGAAAGCACTTCAGTTTTAGTTTCCCTGCACCCCTCAATCCAGCAAAGAGACAATGTCCTGGACCTTTTTGGGAGATAGTTGTCCGACTTTCTATTCATTTTCTTCCACATCACCAACTGGTAATTACTTCACGTAATTGAAACTGGAAAACCATTGGCAGCCCTCGTATAAGGCACCAGCCCCTAGGTAATATATTCTATACTATGAGACTTACTGGTAGGTGCTAGTTCTAAAGGTGTTCTGTCTAAAACCCTCTAAAATGATTCTGATACAAATATGGAAACTGCAGTGTCTACCATGTTTTCCAGTGAAAGTCTTTACTTGGAGGCATTAGAGAGAAGAGGCTGCAGCGAGGGACGGTTGTTGATGGTGTGTGTGCATCTTGAATGCCGAACTTGGCAGTTCATAGTATTGGGCTGGTACAGGGTGTGTGGCAGTGTATGTTTAAGAGTTTGAGGATGAATCTGGCATTTGGATATAGGTAAATTATTTTATTTTATTTTATTAATGTTTTTTGTGACCATGCAGGCTCTTAGTTCCAGGAACTAAGATGTCCTTACAGTGAGGCCTATTAAATTAAAAAAAACCATTATGATGAATTACCCTAGGAACAAACAAAATGGAATACAATTCATTTTCCACCAGTAAATATTTATTGAGTCCTATAAAATTTTACGCCCGTCTGTGGGCAGAGCACTTTGATATGTCTTTCAATACCTGTTGTACTGAAATTTCAGTATTAATCTCCACGTTCGCATGTAAAGCAATTCAAGTAAAAATTAAGTGAAACAGTCGCTAGCGTGAGGTAGTAAATACAAAATAATCGTAGTCTTAATAGAAACCTAACTGTTGAAAATGCGACAAGTTAAGTACCTGGATGACAATAATTATCAAATCAACATATATTTTAGTATAATATCATATATATTAATAATATATTTTAACAATTTATGGGATGGTTTCTTAGAAAAGTTTAATGTAACAGTGAAGTCATTGGAATCTCTGTTACTGAAGTGGATTTTTAAAATTACATTTCCCTCTTGCAACCATTTTACAGCAATAAGCAGGGGAAGGTAAGGCTTGGGCACTGCATCTGGCTGGAGTAGGTCAGGGCGCCGTCTGATAAGGGAGGGGTTTAGATTTTGGTGTGGAGAGATTTCTAGTATTGCACTGTTTCAAAGAGTAGCTCGGTGGTATCAGTGTTCTTATACTTAAATGGGCACCAGATGTGGAAGGGTTTTATCAAAGGAGGAACCCCATTAATTACCTTTCCCGTTTTTCAGCATCTACTTATGGACAGTTCTCTGTACCCTCAGTTCACTGAAAAGAAGGGAGTATTATTTTGGAAATATTTTTATGAGCTTAGAAAGACAATGTTGTGCATAGAACCAGGGCTTAAGACTTTAGGGTAAAGAACATTCTAGTAGTCAAAGACTTTATATAAAGAAAACCAAAATCTTAGCTGGAGAGATTTAGGAAGGTAGTAGCAACATAGAATACAGTGGTCCCGTCTTATGCGCGGGGGGAATACATTCCGAGACGCCCAGTGGATGCCTGAAACTGCAGGTAGTACCGACTGTTTTTTCCTATACATACATACCTATGATAAAGTTTATTTTATAAATTAGGCACAATAAGAGAATATCTGAATTGCCAGCATCACTCCTCTTTGCTCTGGGGCCATCATTAAGTAAAATAAGGGTTACTTGAACACAAGCACTGTGATACTGTGACAGTTGATAACCCAGATGCCTACTAAGTGACTAGCTGGAAGGATACGTAGACAAAGGGATGATTCATGTCCCAGGCAGGACAGAGCCGGATGGTGCTAGATTTCACTGCACTACTCAGAATGGTGCTCAATGTAAAATTCAAAACTTACATATTGTCTGTTTCTGGAATTTTCCATTTAATGTCTTCCGACTGCTGTTGACCTTGGGTAACCGAAACAGCGGGTAGGGGGACTACTGTAATGGAGAAAGAAAGGCTAAGTATGTTGGCTATCGATTGGTAACATGTGACTGTTAATTGGTAAGATTAATCTCTTAATTAGTGATTGACTAACATGGGTAGCTGTGTTTCTCAAGTGATGCCGCTATACCCCTGGGCAGCTGTTACCTTTTCAGCAATCAAATCAACAGCACAATTCCTGGTCCACCACACTGTCTTCAGTGAGGACCATGGATGTTGTCTAGCTGTTGCTCAAAGCCTCCACACTCCGCCCCTACAGACCTGAAACGGTGGAGTCAGCTCGAGATTTCTCCATTTCTGTTAAGTTTGTGGTTCAGGCACAGGTAACTGAAAACAGATGTGCTGAGTGAAAACTGCTAGTTCTCTTCTTGAGTTTTGGTGATTGGAGGCGGGGAGCTAAATCTGCCCCTTACAAAGCCTTTGTGCTTTCGTTTCATGTACAGTTTTCCCATCTCAGCAGTGTTTGCCCAGGTACTATCCAGATGCTTGCTTTCTTTTTTGTTACTTAGAGGGATTGCTGACGGAGGTGGAGAGGAGCCATAGCCTACTTTTCCTTTATGCTAATCTCTTTCTTGTGTTGCCTGTTTCGTGTCTGCAGACCGAACATGGTCCTGTGGGACCCAGGGTGATTTTCCGACCTGGCAGTTGCCTCTTAGGATTCTTTCGTTAAACACTCATTAAGCTATTTGACAGCCCTAGGGACAGAGTGAATCGGCAGTCCTGTCACATGCTCGGGCCAAAAGAGAGGGCAGTGATGGGACAGCAAGGAGGAGAAGTAAGATGATTTACAGACAGAAGTATCTCATAAACCGTAAGTCCCAGGGAGGACCCAGATAGTGGTGATTGCTGAAAAGTGAGGGCAGCAGGGCTCTCGTGAGCATCGGCTGTGTGAGGGGAGCAGGTGATGCTGGGGAAGTCGGTGCGGGGAGCTGTGCCCAGGAGCTGCACCATCCACCTGGGGCGGGTTCCGGGATAAGGGAATAAGAAGCCCACGATGCACAGCACGTACAATGCCAGCTGATTACTGTCATGGTAACTCAGGGAGAGAGAGATCCAGGGCAGGACATTTCCTGAAATGCAGCTTTGTGGAGGATATGAGAGTTGAGCTGATTTTTAAATGCCTCATGGTAGGAGCCTGACAAACTGGGAAGAAGGAGGAAGGGGGCATTTGGGACAGAGGTCAGCAAAGCAAGAGAGAAAAAGGAAGCTCTGCGCTGGGTTTTCAGGAGCAATGACATCAGTTGACTGAAGCCAAGCATTTGCACAGGTGACTGTGGGAGATGGATTGGAGAGAATGGGCAGCGCCCCAGAAAAAACGCTGAAGAGTTTGGGTTCCATGGGGAGCCGTGGAAGACTTGATCAGGGCTGTGATGTGTGCAAAGTAGTGTTTTAGGACAAATAATCTAACCACGATGTAGAGCACCAGGCTTATTTACTGCCTTGACTGTGTGTTTCTTGAGCTATCGCTCAGTTAGAAATGCATTTTTATTGTATGCAGGTGGGCCCCCTGGCATTGTATCAGGAACTGACCCTCATGATCTTGTTAGGAGAGGGAAATGTTTTTATTACCAGCTTCTCTTAAATCCAAGGAGGCAGTATGAGTCCTTGAAGTGTGGGCTGAATGATGGATATGCAGTCGACTCTTAAATACATCACTGCTAAGCTCAGCCCTGCAGTCATGCGGTTATGAAATATTATCCAGCCTGAAACCGTAAGAAAAAAACCCTCTTAGCCTGATCTACTCACAACACACAATATGAGAGCCTAGTCTTTGAAGGGATGTGGAAGAACTGGAGAACCGCTGACTGCATGCAATGCAAATAAGAATTCCATGTGGAGGGATTCTTAGAGTTGTGTAGGAGGTACATTCGTTCTCTTGAATGTTGGCTCCAGAGCACACCACCTGTTTCTGCTCCGAATGTTTCCAAGGCCAAGGGTCTCTGCCTCGCAGATTTGAGGCACTTGCTTGCTGCTGACCCACATGCCCTTCCTGAGGGAAGGGAAGAGGATGGAGGGGAAGAGCTGATGGGCAGAGAGCCTTTGGTCTTTTGGTTAATATAAGCTGGGGCCACAAAGTAGTGCTTTGATTGGAAATCTTCCTCCAGAAGCATTTGGTCTCCAGACAATGCACCTGGAAGTTGGGGAGCTGTGGGAATGGGGTGTGGTACATTGGTGTTAGTCTTGCACCATCTTAGCAGGAGAAATCCTCATTGCCCATGGTGATACATGGAATAATTGGTCCTGCCCTACCTGCATCGCCTCTGCCAGGTTGGTGAAGGCTGGTCCAAAAGAGCCTGAAGTTTGGTTTTTGCCAATGGGTGCTGAATCTCGGTCAGACCAAGATTTCATTCACTGCAGAAGCCTGGTCCTCTTCCAACTGTGGACCCAGGGTTATCAGTCATAGTGGGAACATAGGTCGGCACTGGGAAGGAGCAATGTAGAACCAGTGAATTTTTCTTAGAGTCCTGTAGACAGAGAAGTAGCCACTCAGCTATCTCGGATCTGGGACCTCTTGTCCCTGGTGGCGTATTCTGACTTCCCCTTTGATTAGCCAATCTCTTTTCACATCTATGAAAAGTGCAGCCTTCCACTGTTTTCCTTGCCATTTCGTCCTCATTCTCCACAGACATGTGGCAGCCATTATGCTATTGCTTATAGTTATAGCCTCTTTATTCTTAAACGAAATGACAAATCATTGGTTTAAAGAGTACATGGAAGCTTCCCTGTGTTATTAAGGGTACCCTCGGTTGTTTGCTGAGATCACCTCGCTCCCTATCCGCCCTTCAGCTGCTCCTTCGTTCTCCCACCCCCTCTTCCAAATGGCTCCTGAGACATTCTGAGCAGTGGTTCTCACAGTGTGGTCCCCAGATCAGCAGAAACAGCACCCCCTGCAAATTGTTAAGAAAGGTAAATTTTAGGGCCCTACCTAGGATCTACCCAGTGGGAAACTCTGGGGGTGGGCCCAGCCATCTTTGTTTTCACAAGCTCCCTAAGTGATTCTAAATGCATGCGAAATTCCCAGTGTCTGAGTTTGAGAAACGTTTGGTTTGGCTTACAAAGAGCCTTGATCTTTCCCTATGAAGTGTTAAAAAATAAGTTTTGTATCTACCTGGATGCACACCTAGGATGCAAGAATAAGAACAACCTGATGCATTTCATCTTCATTTCTATTCGTTGTTGACAGTTTCTGCGTTAGAATGGGGAAGCTTAGCACTTGCAATTTAACAGCTAGTTAAAAACCACTTAACCCCTTAGCACTAGCCAATCGCTTTTCCTCCGAGCATGTTTCCACCCCCGCCCTTTCCACCAGTGCCCTGCTGATTGCTGCAGTCACTCACTATTAGGCCGATTCGCAGCTCTGGGAGACGGGGCCACGATGGCCCTCTGGTTAGGTGGGAATTGATTAAGCAGAAGCTGCTTTGTGCTGTTGCTAGATCAGGCGAAGCAACCGGAGAGCTTCTCATTCTGAGCCTCCTTCCATTTTGCTGTTGCCTCAGTCAAGTTACTTTTCTGTGCTTCGTGGCTCATTAGCATGGTGACTGCTGAATGCCAGTTCTCCTAGAGTGTTTCCAGCCTTATGTGAATGATACATGTTCAGAATCCCTCATCACGGTGATATCCTTTTGCCATCCTGAATGTTGGTGACAAGGCAGATAGCAAGATGGAAATGCAGCTTTTGAATAGAAATCATCCTTCTTGAAAATCCTTGGGCCCTCCCCCAAACCCACCTCCTTTCCCCTGGGCCAGGTCCCAAGTGTTAGCTGGATGGTTAAGCCCTGTCCTCTGGGGCTGTAAGAGCTGAGTTTGAAACCTTAAGTTACCTGACTTCCCTGGGCCTCAGTATTTTCTTCTGAAAGACCTGGACAGGAATGATATTTACCCAGAGGGTAGCCGTGAGTATTGACAGAGCTAATTTTATGTAAAGGGCTCCTGCAGTGATGCTCCCCAGAGATGAGGCTCCCGGGATCACTGTTTTTCAGATCCCCACGCCAGTGCGCCCTCTTCAAGACACCTCCCCCAGGCTAGCATCTCCCTTTCTTGAATTCCCATAGCACTTTGTTAGTACACATTTGCCGATTAAGTGCCTAATGTTATGGTTACACCTCCAGGCTAGGCGATGGCTTGGTGTCCCCTCTCTCCTCCATGGCTGTGGCTACAAAGCCTGGATGAGCATCAGAATCACCTGAGGAGCTTTGAAAAAATATAGATTCCTGGGTTCTAGCCCCAGAGAACATTCTGGTGAGTCTGGGTTGGAACCTGGGAACCTTGATTTTTTTTTTTTAAATAAATTTATTTATTTTTGGCTGTGTTGGGTCTTCGTTTCTGTGCGAGGGCTTTCTCTAGTTGTGGCAAGCGGGGGCCACTCTTCATCGCGGTGTGCGGGCCTCTCACTGTCGTGGCCTCTCTTGTTGTGGAGCACAGGCTCCAGACGCGCAGGCTCAGTAATTGTGGCTCACGGGCCCAGCTGCTCCGCGGCATGTGGGATCCTCCCAGACCAGGGCTCGAACCCATGTCCCCTGCATTAGCAGGCAGATTCTCAACCACTGCGCCACCAGGGAAGCCCGGAACCTTGATTTTTTTATGAATGCCACAGATGTTTCTGCTGAGGGTGGGTCTCACACCCCAGTTTTAGAATCAATTCTATAAGCCATCAAACCTAACATCCCCTTTTATATATTTTGTAACATCCTCTTTACTTCCTGAAATGAAACTCACAGATAATAGGCCTCACTTACACACAGTATAAACAACAACAACAACATAAGCCTCTAACTGTAATATAGAGAAGTAACATGAAAATAATTCATAATAAAATAGCTTGTATTTCAATATGTGCACAGTTACATTAGAAGACATAATGAGAGAGATATTTGCTCTTATCATAAATCAGTTTGGATTTAAGGACTAGTTCAGTTGAATATTATCAGAAATCGTATATAAAACCTTAGAAATAAAGGCTAAATAAATCTTTATGTTTATCACTAAGACTAAGATAGCTACAAATACAGACCAACACAGGTATGTTATAGAGGTGACTCAATAATCGTAAGTGACACTCCTGAAACTGTCATGACTTTTGGAGATGATAAAAAAAACTGTTGGTAAAGTCCTTAATAGAATAAAGTACACCTTTCCCTCGATTTATAGGATAATTGAATTCTTAGAAAATTCAGTGTATTTAAAACTGAACAAAACACTTTTGTGAAATGTAGAGTTGAGACCTAGATTCAGATGATGATACAAACTTTTGTTCTCTTTTTTGAAAGTCGTGTGGGACATGGGACAATCCATTATCAAGAGGGGCCTTCTGGAGCATTGTAGGCATTTAGCATTTCTGCTTCTCCATCCGCAAATGCCAGCAGAGCCCTGCAATCAGTGTAACAACCAAAAGCTGCTTACCCAATTCCAAAGCCTCTAGGGACGTGACACCCCACCAAGAGCCACACCAAGGAGATAGACATCAGCCCTAAACTATAATCATTACAGAGCCCTTGTGGCCCCCAGCAGGTTGGCCCCAGGACATGATGTTGTGTACACATGTGGTGAATATGAATGAATTACCAGACTTGGAATACTTCGAAATAAATGGCACCTATGCCAAAAAAAAAAAAAAAAAAAAAGTTTATGAGCATGATATATTTTTTCTTCCTAAACCAGAATTGGCCTTTGCTCTTTGTCACATTATGGAAGCTGTGAGGTACTGTAGACAGCCAAAGGGCTTTGTTGCAGGTTGGGTTCTCTGGAAGCAGATGCATGGAATTTGGGGTAGAAGATGCTCATTAGAAACTGGTACCCAGGAAGGGAAAGAAGCAGGATTGGGCAGAGGAAGGGGTTGAAAAGGCCTCAGCCAACTTGGTGGGAAACCCTGGGGTAAGTACTTGCAGTCATGGTGTCCTGCTTTGGGCCAGAACTGCTGGGCCTCAGTCACCAGATGCAGATTGTCTCAGGCCCAACAGGGAGGGCATGATCTCATGGGAGGCATCTCTCTGCCCGTGAGGAAGACCCTGAAGGAGTGGGTGGCTGGAGGCCTTGTACGATCACACTACCCATAGTTGGGAGGCAAGTCCTTCCCCGAAGGGGGATCTGGGCAGCTCACCTTCGTCTACCATAGGCTTTCATGTATATCCTCATTTGTGTCTCCCAGTAGCCCTAGGAGAGGCACAGTTATCATTCCCATTTCATAGATGAGGAAACTGAGGCTGAGAGAATGTTCACTAATTTCCATGGTTTAGGTACCTACCTAGTATCTCAGTGAGGATTGGATTCTAGGCCTTCTAAATGTCAGGTCCCCTCAGTGATGTCCACGTGAGCGTGATGATTCTCATTCATTCTTTTTTTTTTTTGTGGTACGCGGGCCTCTCACTGTTGTGGCCTCTCCCGTTGCGGAGCACAGGCTCCGGACACGCAGGCCCAGCGGCCATGGCTCACGGGCCCAGCTGCTCTGCGGCATGTGGGATCTTCGCGGACCGGGGCACTAACCTGTGTCCCCTGCATCGGCAGGCGGACTCTCAACCACTGCGCCACCAGGGAAGCCCCATTCTTTCATTTATTCAGTCCCATTCATTTGGTTGATGTGAGGTGCCGTGCCCCATGCTGTGTGGGACAGGTGAGCTGCTAAAGCCTCTCCCATTCATACTGTTTCTTTCATGGTTGAGTAGCGTACAGGTAGATTAGCACAGTGAGGTAGAAATATCTGAGTCCTTTTAAATATCTTGCTTTATCACTTGATCAGCGTAAGGAATTAATTAGAAAAATCCTTGATGTGCTGGAGAGCTTGTTTTGTGATAGGATTTTCATTATAGGTTGTTTTTGGCAGAGACAAGGACCTTTGATTTAGGGCCTCTTGAAGAGAGTGCCTCGGGCCTTCCAGATACAGTATCACTTCCCAGTCTCCAGCCAAGTGGAGAATCGGTGGCTGGCAGCTGCTTTGGGAACCTGACATGCACACAGGAAGCTCTGGCTACTAGGTTCGCCGGCCGGGTCCTCCACCCTTTGCTCTCTTCCTCTCTCTTTGCTGGGCACCTTCGGTTTGGACTCTCAGTGGCCCATTGAAAAGACTTTCAGATTATTTCCAGGTCCCCCAGGGGGAACTACTGTCTCTAATCAAAGGCAAGACATTTCTGCTACAGGGTGTTGGAATAATTTTGGCTTTTTCACAAATCAAGTGGGAGATGACTAGGCTACGAGGCTGGCCGTAGGCAAGTCCAGTGAACCCTTAGGGTGGTCAGCCTTGTTAACCCCAGCAGGTGGAATAAACACAAAGTATGATAGTTTAATATTCTTGAGGCCAGAATTCTTTTAAAATAGTTTAATTTTTTAAAATTACAAAATATAAGCTCACTTTAGCAATGAAATCTCCTGTCCCATCCAATGCCATCATACCCTTAAGGCTATCAGTATTAACATTGTGTACATTTCCTTTCCTACCTTTCCCTGTGCTTATTCAAACATGTGCAACTCTACTGACCACATGGGTTTTTCCTTTCCTTTTAAATGGAAGTATGATTCTAAATATTTTATAAATTGCTTTATCCACAAAGCAATATATTATGGACATCCCTCCCACCCCAGGTCAGTATCTAGCTTCATAATATTCCATAGTGTGGATGTGTCGTGATTTATTCAACCATTTCCCCTGTTGATGGGCTTTCAGATTGTTTCCAGTTTTTGTTTTTAAAACAATGCTGCAGTGAAAATTGTTAGTCCAAATAGTGCTTCTACAGGCATCTCAGAGCTGGGAATAGGAGGTGAATGAGAGAAAGGGTAGGGGGAAGGGGGAGGGAGGGAGGTGCTCCCTGCTTTCTAGAAGTTTACATTGTGGTGGTGGGGAAGCTATGTATAAACAGGTAAAGCCGTTCATAAAGTAGGAAATAGCAGAGATAAGGGCTCTGAGTAAAATAAAGCAAGATTCCACATTAGAGCAAAGGCCTCTTTCAGGAGGTAATTTATGCCAAGACCACAGGACCAGGGAGACAGCCCTGCAGTGAGTGGTGCATGTGAGGAGGTTAGACTCGTATCCTGGGGGTATCCGTTACTGGAGCCTGCCACCATGACCTTCTGCAGAAGTTCTAGCAATGCACACTCCACCCAGCAGTGTCTTGGATGCCCTGCTTCCCCACACCCCCCTTAGCTCTAGGGGGGGTCTTTAGTCTTGCAACATTTTGCCAATCCCATATGTGAAAAATGGAAGTTTCCCTGAGTGCTGAGGAGGGCAGGCAGCTTTTTATACATTCATTGACCTTCTCTGTTTCTCTTCCTTGGATTGCTTATTCACGGACTTTGCCATTAAAAAAAATGGGGTTATCCCCATTTTTTTTAATGGCCTCTTCTGACCATTTTGTAGCAGCTCTGTATCTATCACAGTCCATTCCCTCTTGTATTTCCTGACTTGTTTTTCTCTTCATCTTTCTTCAGTCTCTCCAGACTTCTTTCCTTAAGCTGCAGAGACATCCAGCCTTCGTTAATCCTTAGGAATTATGAGCCTTGGTCCTGTGAGCTTTTCAAAGGCCTAAAAATATGTCTGAAATCAGGAAAAAAAAAGAGTTTATGTCGGCCTCTTGAATACTGAAAGAAAACTTTAAAATCAAAAGTTATCTATTTTTGGGGACTTCCCTGGTGGCGCAGTGGATAGGACTCCACGCTCCCAATGCAGGGTGCCCGGGTTGGATCCCTGGTCAGGGAACTAGATCCCCCATGCATGCCACAACTGGGGAGCCCACCTGCCGCAACTAACACCCGGTGCAACCAAATAAATAAATATTAAAAAGGTAATATATGTTTAATCAAATGCCTATAAAACGTAACATTTACGTCAACTAGTCATTTGCAACTCAACTCAATATATAGTTATAACGCAGATAAAAGTAATGTATATTTAATGTGGGAGGTGGGCATATTTTTACATGTTTAATATGGTGGGGAGCAGGGCTTCTAAGTGAAAGAATGGTTGGTGGTCTTGGAAGATTTTTACTCACCCTTGAATCTCCCAGAATTCTTAAAAAGAAAACATTTACCCCGTTCTGCTTTTCCTCCAAGTTCCTTGATCTCTCCTTTTTGTGTGCTGTCTTTGATTTCTCCGCTTTCTGTCTTCCTGGTCCCTTGGCATCCTGCACTCACGCTTCTCCCACGTGGCCCAGGACTGATATACTTCCTTCTCAATGGCCTCAGGATGCAGCTCTCACGTTAGTCTGATATTCTCTGGGGCTCTTGACCTCATTGACTACTCCCTTCTGGAAGCTCTTTGGCTCCCTTGATTTGGCCTATTTTTTCTTAGTTTTCCTTTTACCTTTCTGACCATTCCTCCTCAATGCCCCACCTCCCAACTCAGTGTTGGCTCCTCGTGAATCCTTCTCTGACTCTCTGCTTCCCTTGGTTAATTTCAGCCATTCCTTTGTCTTCAGCTACCCTCACTATTTTCTGTATACTGCCTCAAATTCTTTGTGGAGGAAAGAGAATATAAATTTTCAAAAGAATCTGCACACCCCTTCCACCACCGCAAACAAAACAAACAAACCTTTAGTATTGACTTACCCCAAGAGAGTATTTTAAAACTGTGATTTGCAACCCATGAGTGGGTTGTGAATGTAATGGTCTGGGGAAAAAAAACTGCATTAATAAAATAAAATAGAACAGAAAATATAATTTTATATCGCATGTGGTTGGGAGATACTGTTTTATGAAACTTTGGTTAAAGGTATTTGTATGTGTCAAGATTGCCCTCATAATTTGCGGGATCCTGTACAACATGAAGATGGGGGACCTTTTGTTAAAAAATTACTGGAGATTTCAAGATGGCAACAGCAGAGCGCGTAACCAAGAGGGGGGCCCTTCTGAGCGTGGGACCCTGTGCAGCTGCCCAGCTTACAGGCCCGTGTAGCCAGCCCTGGTGTGGATGTTTGTGTCTAACCTGGGTTCAGATGTCAAATTATTTTCTTACTGTGAGTGACAGGCATATAAGTTGGAAGGCCACTGTTCTAACATGTGCCAAGATTCGTGTGTAAGGGTGGCTGTAGACACTCAGCAACGGGGAGCTGGTTCCAAACCACCTGTATTCAGTCATTCCATCTCTAGTCTGCTCACCTCCACCCGGCCAGCTGGCTCTACTTCCTTAGCTCCTGCCTGCCTGTGCCTGGTTTCTGCTGTGTTGCCCACGTAGTTATGCCTGGCTCCAGGCACTCAGCTTTTTCACCTGCAGTTGCCCCTCTTCCTGGCTTGTTTAGCAACCTGGGGAACACTCCTCCTGGGGGCCCCTTGAGGAATGGCTTGGAATGGCTTAGCGAGTAAATGCTAAGGTTTCTCTTACTTCCAACCCAGATGTCTCCCCCCAGCACTCGTCTATTTATTACTTCTGAGACCTTCCACCTGGATGTCACTTGTGTGCTTCAGACTCCTTTTCCACCTCGCCTTCCCATCCCCTCCAGGCCTGCTCGGACTCCTATAGTCATCCCTTTGGTTAGTGCCACTACTGTTTACTCAGTTGGCCCAGCTTAAAACTGCGGGGGTTATTCTTTATTCTTCCATTCTTCCTTCTTCCCCACCTCCTCATAGCCCGTGAGCTGCCAAGTCTTATGGGCTTGGCCTCCTACGTAACTACTTTGAATCTGTTGTCTCTTCTCCACGTCTGGCAGACAGTCTGACTCCTTGGCAGGGATGCAAGGCCCTTCATTCTGGTCCCCACCTGCGCCTTACCCTCAGCTCCCACCCTCCCACCCATCCCAACCCCTGCTCCAGCCACGCATCTGTTTTCCTAGGTTCTTGGGCTTCTCAGCTGCGAGCAGTAGCACACCCGCACTCCTTGGTACCTTTAGAAATGTAGGGGGCGTTACATTAGTTATCGTAACGGTTGGGATTAGCGGGTAGGGTCAGAGATGGCAAATATCCTGCAGTGTGTGGGACATTCTCTTAAAGGGGAATTGTCCCACCCAGAACTGCAGTAGCCACCCTGTTCAGAAGCAGAATGGGGCTGTGTCATGCCTCTGTCCTTTGTACCTGCATTCCCTTGGCTTGAGACGCTCCTCCTCGACCCCAGCCTGGGGAACTCCCACATATTCTTTTAATTCTAGTTTTAAAAAGATGCCACCTTCTCTCTGAAGCCTCCAGCACCCGTTTCATGCTGAGGGTAATTGGTTCCCTGCTTTGTTCCAGGCACTGGTACCTCGAGTGGAGCACTTCTCTGAGCGTGCCTTTCCCTGCAGAAGGGCCAGTCTTTTTTTTTTTTTTTTTTTTTTTTTTTGCGGTACGTGGGCCTCTCACTGTTGTGGCCTCTCCCGCTGCGGAGCACAGGCTCCGGACGTGCAGGCTTAGCGGCCATGGCTCACGGGCCCAGCCGCTTCGCGGCATATGGGATCCTCCCAGACCGGGGCACGAACCCGTGTCCCCTGCATCGGCAGGCGGACTCTCAACCACTGCGCCACCGGGGAAGCCCCAGAAGGGCCAGTCTTATACAGCTTTGCGTTTCCTGCACCTGGCATGGGGTTGGCAGGTACTACCGTGAGGTCACCATAAAGAGGGCGGATTGGCTGAAATGAATGAATCCCAGAGCCTGGCAGCCAGTCAGTCCTTAGATGGGCTTTACTTGCTGCACTTGAATTTCATCTTCTCCTTCCTCCGTCCCCGCCTCTCTCTCTTTTTTCCTTTCTTTATTGCAGTCTCTCTAACTCTGGCATGCGCTTCTTCATTACTACAGATCGGCCGTCTTCCATAGTTACAGTCATCTGCGGTTCCTCGAGGCATCTAAGAACTGAAATAGATCTTGGCCATCTTTGCTCCCGAGGTGTGATTGCAGTAGTTACAGCTCCTGTTTCCAAGGCAACAGCCTTCTGGTTATGAGTAGAGTGCTTCTCTTAGTGGATCTCCATTCGGAGAGAGGAGTCTGAATGGCTTCTATCTCCATATTCAAACTTACCCTGCTTTATTGCTTATAAAAGGCCAGTTTACATTCGAATAGGGCAAGGATAAACTATTACTCTGCTCTGACAATTTTAACACTTTTTATTGAAGCATACTATACATATAGAAGAGAACACGTATAATAAGTGTATATCTCCATGAATGCACCTGTGTACGTAGCACCCAGATCAATAAACAGCACCTCAAAGCTTAATGATTTTTCATGGAACTGTTGGATTTTTTTCTAATGTGCATTTCTTGTTGATGTTTTATCTAAGAATCACATTTCTTTCCCAAACCAATACTAATCTAAGACCCTGTAAGATGGGGCCTTATTTAAGACCCCTGGGCATTCAACCCACAGGTTATATAGGGAGCTTTAGGTCATTCCTATTTAAAATACCATTTAAAAATGCTAGTTCTCTGGCATTAGGGAGGTTCCCTGTGGATCAGCTGCTTCAGTCTGATGGACTCACTCTGTTCTTTGAAAGCAATGCATACGAGGAAGGCCTCAGTCCAGGCTGTTTCCTCAGTGCAGGCTGATGAGTCACATGAAACGGATGCACACAGACATAGAGCCCCCTCTCCTCACTCCATTCCTCCATATTTTTCTCCCTTCTTTCCTCCCTCCCTCCCTCCCTTCTTTCCTTCCTTGTCATGTCTCCTGTATATCACTTGGTGCGAGTGGGATTTAGGAATCAGATCATTCTGGAATAAATCCCACCTGTCACCCATGCTGTGTGGCAATTCTTTTCAACCTCTCTGGTTTTCAATTTCCTCATCTGTAAAGTGGGAATAATATACTCCTCTTGTAGACTTAATGTGAGGAATGAATGAGATAATGAATGTGAAACACACCAGCATTTTGCTTGGTTCACAGAAATAAGCAATAGTTCCCTCTCTTTTCTCACCCAAAGTTGAAAATTGTCAGAGCTTTCATCACATTATTCCTGGATAACTGTTGTCACCTATGTGATCTCTTTGCTCCTGCTTCCCCTGCCCCAATTCATCTCCAATGCTGGTCCCTCCAGATTTATCTTTCCAAACCACTACTTCCACTTTTGCTCTTCCCTTCTCAAAAAGATCAGTAGATTTTCATGGTATGTGTATGCTAAAGCCTGGCTTTGAAGGACTTCCTAAGTTGGCCCTAGAGCCTCTGGCTTATCATTCATAACTGCCATGTTGAGAACTGTGTTATTTCAGGGAATAAATGAGGTGACCGCACTGTAATGCATGTAGAGAAGTGTTGGAGTGACATATATAATATGTTTGAGACAAATATAGGTGTTTGGGAGACATATGTAGCTTCCTCCAGGCTGGCCAGTTGTCCCTTTGGTGTGCCTTAGGTTTTCCTGCCCCTGTATCACCCACTGGCAATGCCCTCTCATAGGTCACCCATTTGGGCATTTCAAACACAGAGGCCACTTTGCCCTTGGGCCCTGGAGAAGGTGATGCCTGTGGGCCATGGAGAAAGGGGTGGTTGGCAGCCCCCTGCCCCTGTTTTCCTGACATAATCTGCTGGGTTCCTCAGCTTTGCCACAACCTGAGACATTTGACCCCTACCTGTAGGTCCTGTCCCATTTGGCTTGGAGGATTTAAGGAGCTTCAGCTGAACTCGGGGACGCTGTGTCACGTTGGAAAATTGGGCTTTTTTGTTTTGTTTTTCTAAATTTATTTATTAATTTTATTTTTGGCTGCGTTGGGTCTTCGTTGCTGTGCGCGGGCTTTTCTCTAGTTGCGGCTAGCCGGGGGGCTACTTTTCGTTGCGGTGTGTGGGCTTCTCACTGCGGTGGCTTCTCTTGTTGCGGAGCACGGGCTCTAGGCGCGCGGGCTTCAGTAGTTGTGGCACGCTGGCTCAGTAGTTGTGGCTTGCAGGTTCTAGAACGCAGCCTCAGTAGTTGTGGCGCACGGGCTTAGTTGCTCCGCGGCATGTGGGATCTTCCCGGACCAGGGCTTGAACCCGTGTCCCCTGCATTGGCAGGCGGATTCTTAACCACTGCGCCACCAGGGAAGCCCTGGGCTTTGGTTTTGTTCCTAAGTTGTCATGTCTACCTTGCACCCGACTCTGATGACTCTTTCTCAGCTCCTCCCTTTTCTGGAATGACTTCCTCCCTCAGAACCCCAGTGTCGAGAATGGGGTTTCCACTCCTGACAGACAGGCTTCCCTGCACTCCAGGGGTTTTGTTTTGGACACCCCCATTCCAGCCCTAGACCAGCTGCTTACTTAGATAACCACCAGTTATCTGGGGCCATAATTTCCAGACACCCTGCCTAGTGGAACAATCACCTCTTAGCCCCTGGAAATGTCGTATTGAAGTAGCATGAGTTCATTTAAAATGCCCTTTTTGGAACTTGGCTTTCTGGCCTCTTACCTATCCAAAATAAGGTGGAGAGTCAGGAAGTAGTCTGAAAACCAGAGCTTGTGATCAGGCACACCTAGATATTGCAAGGTCTAAGGATTCTTTACTCCCAGGCTCTCACTTAGAGCCTTGTGCTTTTACTTGAGACATACTGCTGTGGTTGATTGCCTTTTAAGTGTGCAGTAACCCAGAAACAGCCAATTTTAGGCTGTTTACAATAGGGAGAAATGATAACCCAACAGAGAGGGAAAGTAAGGAAAAATGACAAAAGCATAAAATAACTGAGAAATTGCATGAAAAATGCTGGAGTGATTTAGTATTTTAAAGCATGCTAAGAACATCTTTGAAGTATAGGATGTATATAACGGTGACCTTCTGCTGTCAGCAAAGTGTGCGATTACTATCCTTATAATCTTTTAAAGAAGGTAAGAGAGGGTGCTACTGTAGTACACATTTTAAGGAAATCTCCACCTGAAATGGCTAAAATAAAAAGCATTCCCACATTTATGAGGGCTAAACTTTTATTCATTTGTTCATCTAATATATAATGAGCACCTGTTATGTGCTGGACACTGTTCTAGGTGCTGAAGATATATTACAAAGCAAAATACAAAATCCCTGCCCTCTTGGAGATTAATCTAGAAAACTAGGCTATCCAGAGTGAATAATTCTCTATGACTTGAGAGGGTCAAGCCTTTTCCTTTATTATTTTTAATAGATTATATGGGAAGTTTTTCTATGTGCAAATAGATTAAATGGAAGAGATTATTTCTAAGACTTTCAAAACTGGTTGCATGAATGTCATATACCATGTTGAAAGTCTCTTTGGAGCTTGACTTACCCTAGTTATTTTTCATCACAACAGGAAGTACGAATTGTGGTTTGTTTTTTTGCAGGTGGGGAAATGGCAGAATGGAGAGGTGTAATGACTTGCCTGAGGTTATACAGGGTTAGTGACACTCTTCAATGCTCAGACTGGAAGATTTCCCACTTCCAAGTTCAAGTTCCTGTGTTGGGACCATTGTTCAGTTGTGTAAAGAATAAGGGGTAAAAAAGTCCAAATTTTAAATATGAAAGGTTAAAAAAAATGGAGTGATTTAACGTTCATGTAATCAGTCCTAAAATGAATTCCTCACCCATGGCTTGTACATTAGTGGCTTAACTGGATCTCTGAAGGATATAATTTCAAGTGTAATTTTCCTTTTGCCCCCCTTCCCCCTGGCAATGTTATAGAAATCTCTTAGCTGTTACTTGGGGCTTTCTAAATGATCAAAATGAAACAGCTACCACAGCTTTTATTTTGATCCTTAATCAGAAAGAACTGAAAATGGTGGTGTTTGATGGAAAATTTTTTAGATGGTCACCTCTGGTTGGTCCCCAGGCAGCCACCATATCCTCAGATAGGTTCCACCTGCCCGAGCAGTCACTTTGCTGCCTTCATGTACAGCTTTTTCCTGGCCTGCATCCAGTTTGTGACTTTTTGCTTGGAGAGTGAGCATTTGATTTCTTTCTTCTTCTTCTTTTTTTTTTTTTAACTAAAGTTCATTTTTTTTTTATACAGGGATATGTCATATGCTTTATGGAGTATAGATTCTAGATGGATTTTTAATTACCTCAAGCCAAATATGTTTTAAATTTTAGCCCTTGGAGGGTGTGATAAAATACTTTCACTACTGGAGTTCAGTTTATGAAAACATAGGTGGTTCAGATTAGAACTCTTCTTTTATGCTGCTAATAAAGCCAAAGGGTTGAAATAGGATTAAAAAACCATTTATTTTGTTTTTAAAATTGAAGTGTAGTAGATGTACAATATTAAATGTTACAGGTGTACAATATAGAGATTCACAACTTTTTTGAAGGTTATGCTCCATTTATAGTTATTATAAAATATTGGCTATATTCCCTGTGTTGTACAATATTGTCTTTTTTTTTTAATATCATGGAATCATGTGCTCTTTCAAATGTTAAAGGAAAGTGATACCTATTGGTTTGTGGTATTCTCATGGCAACATTTAATGTGCTGTGTTCATAAGTGGCCTCAATTGCAATACTCTCTGCATATGAGATATCCCACACTTAGGAGTTAAAGAATCACAGAACAAAACACTCAATCATTTTTATTAGACAAGGCAGGGGCAGTAAAGAAAAAAGAAAAAAAGGAGACAACGCAAGCTTTCATTTTAAAAAAGCTTTTACTTAAGCAAGTGCATTTGCATTTCTGTGACTAAAATAAGAAAAAGCTATCTGGTGTGTGGAATGGGTGAATGATGTGTTTGCCCTTAGTTGGGTTTTTGGCTAGAGGGAGATTAGGGGTTGATATAGGACAGAACAATTCTATGAGGACTCAATTCTGCAGGAGTCTTACTGGGTTTTCTCAGTGTTTTTTGGCTGCTGACTCTTTCACCCTTCTTGTCATTGAGCCAACTATCATTTTCATTCTGTAAGTGGTAATGACTACTACAAATTTGAGAAAGTTTAGTTTCTTTTAAAGCAGAGTGTGTGTGTGTGTGTGTGTGTGTGTGTGTGTGTGTGTAGAGAGAGAGAGAGAGAGAGTTTTTTTTTAAAGAGCAGTTTTAGGTTCATAGCCAATTTGAGAGGAAGGTACAGAGATTTCCCACATACCCCCTGGCCCCTGACACGTGCATAACCCCCATTATCAACATCCCCGCTGAGTGGTACATTTGTTACAACTGATGAATCTACATCGACGTTATGATGAGTTTTTAGTTTTTAAGAACCTATGAAATCTGACCTGTTAACTTTATCCTAAGTATTTTGTCCCGTTATCTGGAGTCATGGATTTTGACTTCCTGAACTATAAAAAGGTGATTTTTCTCTTTACCCTCAGGGGTCTGGGAGAAGTTAAGATAAGGTTCTCATTTTCTAAAAGATGTGAAGGAAGTTCCCAGGTGTGTCCTACCTTTCTCGATCGAGGGATGATGAAGACAATATGAGATCCATCTTATATGGATGAGATGGATGCCAGGTAGAAGGAAAGACTTTCTCCTTCTGGGTGTACTGTCATTCTTAAGTTAAAAGTCATTATACTTTCTTTAAACGTTCTTTTGTGGAAAGAATGGACTCATTTTGGCAAGTTGGAATTTTCACAGAGAATTTCCATTAGCACAAATCCATATGCATCAAAGTGAGAAAAGCCTTCAAAGGACAACCTCAGGGGAATAGGTCAAAAATTTTCATTCGGGATGGGAATTTGATTCTGCAGTTGTTAGTGGTCTGTAATTAGGGCTGACTTGATTATGCAAATCCTAGGAATGGAGCCAAAACATTACAGACTCATTTATAACTCCCCCACCCCCTGTGAGTAACCATATTAATAAGTAATTTTAGGGTCTGGGTTCTAAAATAATTTTATTAAAATATAAGAGTGATGTTTCTTGTTTTTTCTACAAGAAGATAGTGCCAGAAAGCTCTGCCGTTTCTTCTTTCTGGCTACTTCCTGTCTGGATTTTGCTTCCTGCTCTCTGCCCAGAATGCTCTATCAGAGGGAACTACTGTATGGTCAGGAAGGTTGGTTTGTATAAAAGTACGTGAATATTTTGTTCTTGTCGGTAGGAAGTGAGCCGTTGCTGATACCTAAATTCGTACTGCAAAGCCTGGCACATACCATACGTTACAGATTTTTAGTTGAGATTCCTAGTTGTGTGCGTGTTTGCATTTTGCCCTTGGGTTTTCTCTTATTTCATCACACACAGCAAAGGTGGTTTTGACATCTGAGCTTCAGATTCTCTTTTCCTCGTAAGGGTGAACTAGACTTGCTGGCTCTCTCTTCTGGCCATCTATGGAAAGTTAGCAGGCCTTGTCTCTTGTTTGATATGAGGCAAGCGTTCTTGCTGGCTTAGTAGTAGTATATATTGTGTCTCCAGCTTTGTTCTGGTCTTTGGTTTGGCCGTGAAGTTTCAGAGTCTCTAGGGTCCCTTGTTGTCACTCCACCTTAAACCTTCTTTAGGAGACTCAGCGGTAATGACAGCTACTACCGAAGAGACAGGGTATCAGCTGTCATCAAAGTTTCCTCTTTAGCATAGAGACTTTGGGTGAAAGTTTTTAGAAAAGACTGTCTATGTCTTTTTGATTGTTGTTGTTCTTACCAAGAAAGCCTTTGATGAATTTCCTTTTAAAAGACTGTTTGGCTCAGGTCTCTGCTTCCAGGAAAGGCATTATTACCATTTTTCTGGGGAGGCCATCGAGATGCTTGATTTTGCTCAAGGACCTATAAGGCTGCATGGCCTTTTTATTGCACCACATTATTTTTCAATGAGTTATAGTATAAGTGACCCTCTGTTTATAGATGAAGAAAGAGTGGTTATAAGCCCCCAGAGATACTTCAGGATTTTAGGTAAGGTAGGAACCCAGAGAAGGCAGACATCCTCCATGGAGAGTCCTTGCTGCTCGCGTCATGGTATCACCAGCACCAAGCTCAGCCTCTAGCACACAGGGGTCTGCAGCGTATGCATGTTGCCTGTGGAATTAAAGACTGTGAATTGGAGGACAGTTTAATAAAGAAAAAGGAAGAGAAAAGATTTGAAAGGGAAATTTTCTCAGGCAGCCTAAAGACAGTTAGGTTAGCTTAGATGGAGAAGGGAAAGAGAGATTATTTATAGGATTTGCAGAGTCATGGCGGGCTAGACAAAGAGGGACCCAGATGCAGAGAATTTCGCAAGGAGTTATCTCACAGCAGGACTTTTAATTCCAAGATCTTTTAAGTGCCTGAATTTGTCTTCGCGTCTCAGGTTTACGAAGTTACTTTTATAATGAGGAGGTTGAATCTATTGCTGGGTTGTGTTGTTAGGCTGTGGCTTTGGGAGGGGTGCCAGAGAATGCATGTGTGCACACGTGAACACACGCGTGTGCATGCATGAGCAGGAGCTGATCAGCTAAGGCCTCGGGTAGGAGTAGGAGTACCTGACTCAGCGCACCAGCCTCATGACCCCAGAGCCCTGGGCCCATCCTGCTTTCCTCTCACTCAGCTAGCTAGTTAATCTTGACAACAAAGACATTATTGGCAATATAGGAGGACTGTGCTTAAGGCTGTTTTACCTCGTCTTTAAGAACCTGGAAGGAGTTTTTGGAAGTACCCTTTATGTCCAGGCCCCAGGGATTTGGCACTGGTTGAGACCTAGATAGTGGAAACTTCGGCTTCTTAGTTTGAGTGTGTTGGAAGTTTTTCAGAGCTCCCAGAGCATTTCATGATTATCTCCTTAGAGCAGTGACTACATTTCTGTCATATAGAAAGAGATACCGAAGCAAAATAAGAAGACGTATTTTGAAACACCATTTAAAAGAAACTGGAACGGTCACTAATGACTGGGGAAATGCAACTCAAAACCACCATGAGATATCACTTCGTACCCATTAAGATGGCTGTTATCAAAAGAAAACAGAAAACAGTAAGTGTTGGTTAGGTCACAGAGAAACTGGAGCCCTTGTGCATTGCTGGTGGGAATGTAAAAATGGTACAGCTGCTGTGGAAAACAGTATGGCATTTCCTCAAAAAATATACCACAGAATTACCATTTGAGGACTTCCCTGGTGGCACAGTGGTTAAGAATCCGCCTGCCAGTGCAGGGCACATGGGTTCGATCCCCGGTCCCCGAGACACAGCTACTGAGCCCACATGCCACAGCTACTGAAGCCCGTGCGCCTAGAGCCCGTGCTCCGCAGCAAGAGAAGCCACCGCAGTGAGAAACCCGGGCACCGCAACGAAGAGTAGCCCCTGCTTGCCGCAACTAGAGAAAGCCTGCACGCAGCAGTGAAGACATTTGACCCAACAACTCCACTTCTGCATATATATCCACAATAATTGAAAGCTGAGACTTGAACAGATAGTGGTATACCAATGATCAGAGCAGTATTATTCACATAGCCTAAAGATGGAAACAACTCACATGTCCATCGACAGATGAATGTATAAACAAAATGTGTATATACATACAATGGAATGTTAGCATTCAAAAGGAGTGAATTTCTGAAACATGCCGCAACATGGATGAATCTCGAAGACATTATGCTAACTGAAATAAGCCAGACAGAAAAGGACAAATATTGCAACATCCCACTTACATGGTAGTCAAATTCGTAGAAATGGAAAGTAGAATAGTGCTTACCAGGGGTAGGGGTAGGAGGCAAGGGGGAAGTTGTTGTTTAATAGGTACAGAGTTTCCATATAGGATAATGGAACAATTCTGGAGATAGTGGTGATGGTTGCATAACAATGTTGTTAATGCCGCTGAATTGTACACTTGAAAATGCTTAAACTGGTAAAGTTAATGTTATGTATATTTTACCTCAGTAAAAGATATTTGTGCAAAAAATGTGTTTTAAGATACTAAAAGAAAAAGAGCAGGAAAATGGAACTGAAGAAAGTCATGACGGTTTTTTCCTAAAGATTTATAATAATCAGTAAAAAGCAGACTAGTATTGTGTGTTGATTCTAAGTTTTATCAAGTAAAAATATTCTGTGTGGCTTTAGCTTTTTTTTTTAAAAGAATACTTCTTAAAACTATTGTCGAATCATGTTGAACTGGCAAATATCCAGCTTTCTGTGGGTCTACATTGGTACCCATGTTTGGCTAACTGACTTCCTTTGCACAGTGACCTAAAAGAAAGCTGACTACCTTGACTGTAAAGAAATCTGCAGTTACTGCAGCTGCCTCCAAGCCAGTCCCGAAATCTGCTTAAGCTCAGGCACCTGCATTTTAAACCCTAAACCTGTGCAAGCGGTGTGCTCGTTTCTTAGGGGCTGGGTTCATGTTTTCACTTTTTCCTCCATTTTTATGAAGGCAGGCTGCTCTCTGAGATTTGGAGACATCTACTGACTTCTCTATTTTCTACACCTCCTGAGGCACCCACAGCATGAGTCCAGTTTTTTTTTTTTTCCTTCCTCTCTTTGTATAGTCTTTATCTTTTTTTTTTTCACCAGAGACAAGACCATATTTATTTATTTATTTATTATTATTTTTTAACATCTTTATTGGAGTATAATTGCTTTACAATGGTGTGTTAGTTTCTGCTTTATAACAAAGTGAATCAGTTATACATATACATATGTTCCCATATCTCTTCCCTCTTGAGTCTCCCACCCTCCCACCCTCCCTATCCCACCCCTCTAGGTGGTAACAAAGCACCGAGCTGATCTCCCTGTGCTATGCAGCTGCCTCCCACTAGCTATCTATTTTACCTTTGGTAGTGTATATATGTCCACGCCACTCTCTCACTTTGTCACATTCTGTGTTGAACAAAAGAAGGTTGAGAAGGTTTGAAGCCCCTCACAGCACAGTTCACTGTTTATTGGGGATACGTAGAAGTCTTGGACTAGGGGCATGTGGCTGCTCAAATTTCATAGGAAATAATTGGCTCAGAATATGAGCTTCTCGATTTGTTATTTATGTGTAGAGCCTTATACCCCCTTCTTTTCTTGTGCCATTTTCTGAAACACCTAGGCCTTTGCTTTAAATCCATTCTACAGGAGATTAGTGATGTCTTCTTCAGAAATAATCTGTTTTTTTTTAACAAAAAATTAAGTCATTTAATAGAAGAATCCTTTTAAGTTAGGAGCAATTAGTATCTCCATTCAGAATGAGTCTTAAAGTGTATTTTTTAGAAAACTTGAGCCTGGAAGGTAGATGTTTAACTTTAGGAAATATATGTATATATATATTTCCTAAAGTTAAACATCTACCATATATATATATGAATATATAAATATATAAATATATCTCTATCTATCTATCTATCTATCTATCTATATATATACATATAAAATTTCCCCTTTGTCTTCCCCAGGCTGATTTATTTCCTGATGTAATGACTATAATGCACTTTGGTTTTGTTAACTTTGTTGTACGTAGATGCTTGTATTCAAACTGTCTTACCTTTGGCTCTGTTGTGCCTACATGTACCTTTTGTAAAACTGTTGATATGTGGAGAATATCTAAATGTTGGTTTTAAAGTTAAAGTGTCTTTTAAAGGCACACAGTTAAAGACACAGAAAGACAGGAATCTCTTCTACCGGTGCTCCTGACAGGGGCTAACTGTCCTAACTGTTTTAAGTTCACACTCCTAGTGATTTAGAAACCAGCCTGGTCCAGCCTGGTCCACTGTTGGGCATTTGCTAGAAACTCGTTCTTTATCTGAAATCTCTCTTTTTTAAATTACTTTCCCCATTTGTCTTATTTTCTGCTGTTTAGAACAATAAGTGAAAGTGGTATGAATTCAAAGACTCTGTATTTTAGATTTGAAAATGGGTTCAAGTTATAGGTCATCCATACATTTTCTCTCAAACCATGTGTACAAAAGACAGCCCCCATTACAAAAATATAAATTCAGAATATGATAAGAATTTCCTTCAGTCATTTTTCTTGATTTAGAACAGATGGATTAAGATTCCTTACTATTTTTTTGCGGTACGTGGGCCTCTCACTGTTGTGGCCTCTCCCATTGCGGAGCACAGGCTCCGGATGCGCAGGCTCAGTGGCCATGGCTTATGGGCCCAGCCGCTCCGCGGCATGTGGGATCTTCCCGGACCGGGGCATGAACCCGTGTCCCCTGCATCAGCAGGCGGACTCTCAACCACTGTGCCACCAGGGAAGCCCCCTTACTATTTTTAAACTGTACTTAGTAACCACCCATTTAAAAGGTCTCCTGCAATGAACACCACAGACGCAAGATGAAGCATTTCTCTGTTTGGTGGGTGTCCTTCCATTAAGCATGGTGTCTGCTCTGGCTTCCATGATGTGACTGGAGGAGGTGCACTGTTACTCTTCATCAGCGCTCTAGCCCTGCTTTCTCTGGCTTTCTTGTGCTGGTGGACACGTGGCAGTCTGTAGTGGGGCAGCCTCTTTGCACACTGACGGTGCTGACAACAGCAGAGCACATAACAACCTGGAGAAAAGGGAAGTTCATAGTCCTGCTAAAGACTAAGCACAGGCCTGCACTTCTTCCTCTTTTTAAAATTTTTATGCTCCCAACTTATAATTTATAGATTATCAATTCCAAAACTATGACAGTTTAAGGCAAGGCAGGTTAGATTGGTTCCTTCTTGCTAGGTAAGAAGGAATACCTAATTTCTATCCAAATAGGAGCCTGTCTGGTTACTAATTTAGTTTTACTGCCCTTGTGTCTCTTCGTTTTTAATTTTTTTAAATTAAGAATTGCTGTTGGACCAGAGGGCAGACAGCAGAAGCAAGAACTACAATCCTGCAGCCTGTGGAACAAAAACCACGTCACAGAAAGATAGACAAGATGAAAAGGCAGAGGGCTATGTACCAGATGAAGGAACAAGATAAAACCTGAGAAAAACAACGAAATAAAATGGAGATAGGAAATCTTCCAGAAAGAGAATTCAGAATAATGATAGTGAAGATGATCCTGGGCCTCGGAAAAAGAATGGAGGCAAAGATCGAGAAGATGCAAGGAATGTTTAACAAAGATCTAGAAGAATTAGAGAACAAAAAAACAGAGATGAACAATACAATAACTGAAATGAAAAATAGACTAGAAGGAATCAATAGCAGAATAACTGAGGCAGAAGAATGGATAAGTGACCTGGAAGACAGAATGGTGGAATTCACTGCTGCAGAACAGAATGAAGAAAAAAGAATGAAAAGAAATGAAGACAGCCTAAGAGACCTCTGGGACAACATTAAAGGCAACAATATTCACATTACAGGGGTCACAGAAGGAGAAGAGAGAGAGAAAGGACCCGAGAAAATATTTGAAGAGATTATAGTCGAAAACTTCCCTAACATGGGAAAGGAAATAGCCACCCAAGTCCAGGAAGTGCAGAGAGTCCAATACAAGATAAACCCAAGGAGAAACAGGCCGAGACACATAGTAAAATTGGCAAAAATTAAAGACAAAGAAAAATTATTGAAAGCAGCAAGGGAAAAACGACAAATAGCATACAAGGGAACTCCCATAAGGTTAACAGCTGATTTCTCAGCAGAAACTCTACAAGCCAGAAGGGGAGTGGCATGACATACTTAAAGTGATGAAAGGGAAGAACCTACAACCAAGATTACTCTACCCGGCAAGGATCTCATTCAGATTCAATGGAGAAATCAAAAGTTGACAGACAAGCAAAAGCTAAGAGAATTCGGCACCACCAAACCAGCTCTACAACAAATGCTAAAGGAACTTCTCTAAGTGGGAAGCACAAGAGGAGAAAAGGACCTACAAAAAGAAACCTCCCAAAGTTAAGAAAATGGTCATAGGAACATACATATCGATAATTACCTTAAATGTGAATAGATTAAATACACTAACCAAAAGACAGGCTTGCTGAATGGATACAAAAACAAACCCATATATATGCTGTCTACAAGAGACCCACTTCAGACCTAGGGACACATACAGACAAAGTGAGGGGATGGAAAAAGATATTCCATGCAAATGGAAATCAAAAGAAAGCTGGAGTAGCAATACTCATATCAGATAAAATAGACTTTAAAATAAAGAATGTTACAAGAGGCAAGGAAGGACACTATGTAATGATCAAGGGATCAATCCAAGAAGAAGATATAACAATTATAAATATATATGCACCCAACATAGGAGCACCTCAATACATAAGGCAAATGCGAACAGCTATAAAAGAGGAAATTGACAATAACATAATAATAGTGGGGGACTTTAACACCTCACTTACACCAACGGACAGATCATCCAGACAGAAAATTAATAAGGAAACACAAGCTTTAAGTGATACAACAGACCAGATAGATTTAATTGATATTTATAGGACATTCATCCAAAAATAGCAGACTACACTTTCTTCTCAAGTGTGCATGGAACATTCTCCAGGATAGATCACATCTTGGGTCACCAATCAAGCCTCAGTAAATTTAAGAAAATTGAAGTCATGTCAAGCATCTTTTATGACCACAACACTATGAGATTAGAAATCAATTACAGGGAAAGAAACGTAAAAAACACAAACACATGGAGGCTAAACAATACGTTACTAAATAACCAAGAGATCACTGAAGAAATCAAAGAGGAAGTCAAAAAACACCTAGAGACAAATGACAATGAAACCATGATGATCCAAAACCTATGGGATGCAGCAAAAGCAGTTCTAAGAGGGAAGTTTATAGCTATACAATCCTACCTCAAGAAACAAGAAAAATCTCTAAGAATCTAACGTTACACCTAAAGGAACTGGAGAAAGAAGAATAAACAAAACCCTAAGTTAGCAGAAGGAAAGAAATCATAAACATCAGAGCAGAAATAAATGAAATAGAAACAAAGAAAACGATAGCAAAGATCAAAAAAACTAAAAGCTGGTTCTTTGAGAAGATAAACAAAATTGATAAACCATTAGCCAAACTCATCAAGAAAAAGAGGGAGAGGACTCAAATCAATTAAATTAGAAGTGAAAAAGGAGAATTTACAACAGACACCGCAGAAATACAAAGCATCCTGAGAGACTACTACAAGCAACTCTATGCCAATAAAATGGACAACCTGGAAGAAATGGACAAATTCTTAGAAAGGTATAAACTTCCAAGACTGAACCAGGAAGAAATAGAAAATATGAACAGACCAATCACAAATAATGAAATTGAGACTGTGATTAAAACTCTTCCAACAAACAAAAGTCGAGGACCAGATGGCTTCACAGGTGAATTCTATCAAACATTTAGAGAAGAGCTAACATCCATCCTTCTCAAACTCTTCCAAAAAATTGCAGGGGAAGGAACACTCCCAAACTCATTCTATGAGGCCACCATCATGCTGATACCAAAACCAGACAAAGATACTATAGAAAAGGAAAATTACAGACCAATATCACTGATGAATATAGATGCAAAAAACCTCAACGATGCAGAAATCCTCAACAAAATAAATACTAGCAAACAGAACCCAACAACACATTAAAAGGATCATACAGCTTGATCAAGTGGGATTTATCCCAGCAATGTAAGGATTCTTCAATATATGCAAATCAATCAATGTGATACACCATATTAACAAATTGAAGAAGAAAAACCATATGATCATCTCAATAGGTGCAGAAAAAGCTTTTGATAAAATTCAACACCCATTTATGATAAAAACTCTCCAGAAAGTGAGCATAGAGGGAAACTACCTCAACATAATAGACAAACTCACAGCAAACATCATTCTCAATGGTGAAAAACTGAAAGCATTACTTCTAAGATCAGGAACAAGACAAGGATGTCCACTCTCACCAGTATTATTCAACATAGTTTTGGAAGTCCTAGTCACAGCAATCAGAGAAGAAAAAGAAGTAAAAGTAATACAGATTGGAAAAGAAGAGGTAAAACTGTCACTGTTTGCAGATGACATGATACTATACATAGAGAATCCTAAAAATGCCACCAGAAAACTTCTAGAGCTATTCAATGAGTTTGGTAAAGTTGCAAGATACAAAATTAATGCACAGAAATCTCTTGCATTCCTATACACTAATGATGAAAAATCTGAAAGAGAAATTATGGAAACACTCTCATTTACCATTGCAACAAAAAGAATAAAATACCTAGGAATAAACCTACCTAGGGAAACAAAAGACCTGTATGCAGAAAACTATAAGACACTGATGAAAGAACTTAAAGATGACACCAACAGATGGAGAGATATACCATGTTCTTGGATTGGAAGAATCAATATTGTGAAAATGACTCTACTACCCAAAGCAATCTACAGATTCAATGCAATCCCTATCAAATTACCAATGGCATTTTTTTTACAGAACTAGAACAAATCATCTTAAAATTTGTATGGAGACACCAAAGACCCCGAATAGCCAAAGCAGTCTTGAGGGAAAAAAACGGAGCTGGAGGAATCAGACTCCCTGACTTCAGACTATACTACAAAGCTACAGTAATCAAGACAGTATGGTACTGGCACAAAAACAAAAACATAGATCAGTGGAACAAGATAGAAAGCCCAGAGATAAACCCACGCACCTATGGTCAACTAATCTATGACAAAGGGGCAAAGATATACAATGGAGGAAAGATAGTCTCTTCAGTAAGTGGTGCTGGGAAAACTGGACAGCTACATGTAGAAGAATGAAACTAGAATACTCCCTAACACCATACACAAAAACAAACTCAAAATGGATTCGAGACCTAAATGTAAGACCAGACACTATAAAACTCTTAGAGGAAAACCTAGGCAGAACACTCTTTGACATAAATCACAGCAAGATCTTTTTCAATCCACCTCCTAGAGTAATGGATTTAAAAACAAAAATAAACAAATGGGACCTAATGAAACTTCAAAGCTTTTGCACAGCAAAGGCAACCATAAACAACACGAAAAGACAATGCTCAGAATGGGAGAAAATATTTGCAAATGAATCAACGGACAAAGGATTATTCTCCAAAATATATAAACAGCTCATGTAACTCAGTATTAAAGAAACAAACAACCCAATCCAAAAATGGGCAGAAGACCTAAATAGACATCTCTCCAAAGAAGACATACAGATGGCCAAGAATCACATGAAAAGCTGCTCAACATCACTAATTATTAGAGAAATGCAAATCAAAACTACAATGAGGTATCACCTCACACCAGTTAGAATGAGCATCATCAGAAATTCTACTAACAACAAATGCTGGAGAGGGTGTGGAGAAAAGGGAACCCTCTTGCACTGTTGGTGACAATGTAAATTGATACAGCCACTGTGGGGAACAGTATGGAGGTTCCTTAAGGAACCTAAAAAAGAATTACCATATGACTCAGCAATCCCACTACTGGGCATATACCCAGAGAAAACCATAATTCAAAAAGACACATGAACCCCAGTGTTCATGGCAGCACTATTTACAGTAGCCAGGTCATGGAAGGAACCTAAATGCCCATCGACAGAAGAATGAGTAATGAAGATGTGGTACATATATGTACAGTGGAATATTACTCAGGCATAAAAAGGAACGAAATCGGGCCATTTTAGACATGTGGATAGACTGAGAGACTTTCATATAGAGTGAAGTAAATCAGAAAGAGAAAAACAAATATTTGATATTAACACATATATGTGGAACCTAGAAAATGGTACAGATGAACTGGTTTGCAGAGCAGAAATTGAGACACAGATGTAGAGAACAAACGTATGGATACCAAGGGGGGGGAAGCGGCGTGTGGTGGGGGTGGTGGTGTGATGAATTGGAAGATTGGGATTGACATGTATACGCTGATGTGTATAAAATGGGTGACTAATAAGAAAAAATAAGTAAACATTAAAAAAAAAAAAGAATTGCTGTTTGAACAAAGGTCGCACCCACAGCAAAAGTGATTCACCTTATGATGAACAAGGCCCTGGGTTGCCTTTTCCATCACTTTAGCTCGTGTTTCCCAAACTGCAGTTCCCTGTGGTGCGCTGAGGTGAACTACTCAGAGAGCTAAGCTTCCAAATTGATGGAGTCCAGTTCCAGGAAGGTTGGCCCCCCTGACTGGACATCTCGGGGACCCAGGTGGCATTTTCACTCTACCTCTCGCCTCTGCTTCTCTCTATTTTCTTCATTTGCTGCCTTTCTGAAGACTACATTTCTTGTCTCCTCGGATTACATAGGGGGACACGTGGCTACAGCTCCAGCCAAAGAGAGAGACGTCTTGCTCTCCATCTCCTCACATTCCCTGGATGGGGAACCTCCTGGTCCCCCCCTGGGCCTTGTGGTTCGGTTAACACGGTGAGGGCCTGGGGCAGCATATTGCACAAATGGCTCTCAGGAACTTGCTTTGTGGAGGTGGTTTGTAATTGGGAAGGGGAACGTTTTGAATAAGGCAGACAATCTGATGGGTGTGCACCCCACTGGGTACACGAAGTGCTGTAATACATCTTCCTCCTTCTGGAGTATCCATTTTTCCTAGAGTTTTAGAAGAAACATTATTTGCTATTAAAGCAAATGCATTAATACAACAGAGACTAAGATGGAACATACACAAGATATCTTAAGATAACCCCAAGGGGGAGTAATTTAATTTTGTATTTGGGATCTGCTCCTCTGCTGTTAGGATGCTTCAGTAGGATAGTTCAGGAAGCACCAAAATTTCTGGCCGATTACAGGCGGGAGTTGAAAGCTTAACATGAAACCATGGAGGAAGATACTGAGTGCTTTTACCTGTTTTAGTTCAATGAGGCCAGAAGATTTGCAGCCTGCGTGTTATAGAATTGGATAGAGAATACTCCCACTGGGGGTGGCTGAGCTCAGAAACATTAATCTTTCAAGGAACCCCTGCTTATTAATATTGTTTCTGGAATGAGGCTGAATAATAAGACTGAGTCAGTGCAGGAGGCCACAGTTAACCCTTTTGCTTGTTGACTGTAGGACCACATAGTGTTGCCCTTGTCTGCTGAGCGTCCACCTAACATAGTGTGACTTTCTTTTTCTTGGCTACAGAAAGAAGATAAAACTCTAACCACAGGGCCTTTTCTCCACCCAGCTGAGGCTGCAGCTGAAGTGATTTTCTGTGATTTAAATACCTATGTGGAAATACGCTGGAGAGTTAGTAAAGCACTGACTTATGAAGGCTTCTGCATTAACATTCTTCTGGTTTTCAAGTGCATCCAAGTTTCTCTTTATATACATATGTGGAATACGTACATATAGAATAACTGATATTCATAGAATAATGCAGAAATCAGCATTACTGAAGGCATTAATAAACTATCCACTGTGCTTTGGGACATCTTAGAATAAGATTCTAATAATGCCTGACAGCAAAGAGAATTCAAAAGCAGCCAGTGAATAAATGGGGAATGCCACCTAGGTTTTTTACGAATCCCCTTTCATTTTCTCCTGAAACATAAAAAATAACTTCCCCATAACATCAAGGAAAAGTTTGAAAAAATAAAATTACTTATGGTTAACTACCCTCATACAAGTTGATTTTGGTTATTTGTAAACAAGCAAACAAAGAAAAAACAATAACAAGCCCTTTGCAATAGGACTAAGGATTCCTGAATACTTCCTTCAGGAAGCACTATGAGGGTAAATCCTTACTTACCTTGCAAAGGGCTGAGAGTCAAAAATGTTTGTCTCTGGCCTCTGCTCTTTCTTAGGTAAAAGATTAATTAAGAGTGTAAATTATCTTTCAAGAGCTTTTTCCAAAACACTACAGAAGTAAATGCAGATCTTTTGCTTAGCAGGATTTAAAATCAATTTAAATATTAGCCTTATGGGTCTTGTTAAGAGTTAGTTTAAAATGAGAATTTTGCAGCTAAAAGATTTGGAAACTTGGGGAATATTTTAAAAGTATAGATTATTAGGCTGCAGCCCCGCGGATTTGGGGCATGGGGTGGGAATCTATATTTTTAAAAGGCTCTCTTGGTGATTCTGGTTTGAGAATAAATATTTAGGTAACAGAAGGAGATAAGAGGCAGAGTGGTAGAGTCTAAAAAAAGTGTTTATAACAATGTGCCTTATGCTTTTACTTTTTCTTTTTGTATTGAAGTATAGTTGATTTACAATGTGTTAGTTTCAGGTGTACAGCAAAGTGGTTCATATATATATATATATATATATATATATATATAATATATAATATATAATATATATATACTTTTCCAGATTCTTTTCCATTACTGTAGGTTATTACAAGATATTGAATATAGGTCCCTGTGCTATACGTTAATCCCAAACTCCTAGTTTATCCTTCTTGCCCCTTTGTATGCCTTTTCTTTTTTGCTAAAAGATGATTGAAGAGTTTATTGTATATGTTGTTTTGAGGAGGCTTTTTTTTCCTCTTTATATACTTAAGGAAAACAAAATCTGAAGATACTGTTTTTTTTTTCCCCTAGGAGTTTGCACCTACCTAGCAATTTTGGGATAAAAGCACAAAAGAAATCTTATAAAGGCTATTATCCCATAGCGAAAGGATGATCCTTTATCTGCAGAGTGTAGTTGACAATGAAAACAAGGATTGATGTATATATGTTAATATTACTCTTAGAATTTTTGAGTGTAGTGGTCTTAATATGTGTCTTGGGGGAAAAAATAAGCAGTGGAAACATTCTTGTTCATATTTTTATCACTAAGATGGACAGTTATGCCTCAGTTGTTGAAATCTAGGAATTCTGGGAAACAAGCTGGAATTTGGGTCCACCCAAGTGTAAGTCTAGATAAACCAGTCATTTAGTCTGCATGCAGTTTGCAGAAATGAAATTAAGCCAACTTTGTTTTGGAATATGTGAATCACAACAGCACCAAAACCCAGAAGGATTAATGAGCAGGGAATAGGAACAGGTTTTTCACAGGAGGAAATACTTGCACACACGCCTATGGGGAAGTGCTCCACTCCAAATCAAAGAAATGGAAGTAAAAAAGTAATGAGAAACCATTTTATGGCTACTTAATGAATACAAATATAAATAAAACAAAGCTAATGTGACCTGAGAAAATGAGTACATTCTTACATTTCTGGCAGCAATGTTAATAGCGCAGTTCTTTTTGAAGCCCATCGACAGTGGATGTTAAAAGTCATACAAATGGTCAGACCCTTTGACCTGGCCATCCACTTCTTGGAACCTATTCTAAAGACAAACTGCTAAAGAAGAAAAAAGCTATAAGGAAAACCCCCCATTTATTGTATTGTTATTTCTGATGGTGAAAAATTAGAAGGAATGTAGGTGGACAACAATCGAGAGATAAAATTGGAATTTTCTTTTAGCTATTCCAAATGATATTCAGGAAGACTGGAAGTGAAAAAGATTTGGAAGAACGCAAAGTAAAATGTATGTGTTTATATATTGTAATAAAATATGTAAAAAGATTATCAAGAAATAAACAGTTTTATTTTATGGTGTTGGCAATATATGTGAAGTTTAAAACAAAAAGTTTTAGCAATAAATAAAAGATATTTTAAGAGGAGCGTTCTAAAGTGGAACGCTGGAATAATTTTTCTTCCTTCTTTGCCTTAATGCGGTAAAAATGGGTGAAATAAGACTGAAATAAGATGCCTTTTATTTGAAATTTGAGGGGCTTTAAAACTTTTCTCCTTTTAAAAAATATTTATTTATTTATTGGCTGCGTTGGGTCTTCGTTGCTGCACGTGGGCTTTCTCTAGTTGTGGCGAGTGGGGGCTACTCTTCATTGTGGTGTGTGGGCTTCTCGTTGCAGTGCCTTCTCCTGTTGTGGAGCACAGGCTCTAGGCATGAGGGCTTCAGTAGTTGCAGCACACGGGCTTGTTAGTTGCGGCACACGGGCCCTAGAGCATGCGGGCTTCAGTAGTTGCGGCGTGTGGGCTCAGTAGTTGTGGTGCATGGGCTCTAGGGTGTGCGGGCTTCAGTAGTTGTGGCTCGAGGACTCTAGAGCACAGGCTCAGTAGTTGTGGCGCATGGGCTTAGTTGCTCTGCAGCATGTGGGAGCTTCCTGGACCAGGGATCGAACCCGTGTCCCCTGCACTGGCAGGTGGATTCTTAACCACTGTGCCACCAGGGAAGCCCCTAAAACTTTTCTCCTTTTACTAGCTTACCTCCCCAGATGAATTTTATAGCCACCTCAGTTGTCTTTTCTGCTTTAAAATTTTTGTAGCCACCCAAACCAAGCCTTTGCTGACTGTGGGGTCAGACTGTCTGGATTTCAGTCCTATTTCTATCACTTACCTGGAAAAACTATATGACCACTCTCTGCTTTGGTTTCTTCATCTGGAAAATGGAGATAATAATGGCCTCTGACTGGTGAGAACTAAATGATATAATGTATAAACAGTGCATAATAAGGTGAGTGGTACTAAAAGCATTCAATAATATAAGCTATTCTTTATCCATCTTTGGAAGTGACTCTTGATTGCCCATCCCGCTTTCTCCTTTGTTAACAGAATCCCAATTTTGTTCAGGCATCCGGCTGCAATGTGCCCAACCCCAGGGGATGAATGAAGACCTCTTAGCAGATCATGGCAATCCTATTCCCATTTGGCACAAATTCGTTTAGAAGGGGTCATGTGACTTCATTCTGGTCCAGGAGATTTACTGGAAGACTGGGGGCTTCTGGGAAAGATATTTCTCCCTTATAAAAAAGAGAGAGGGTTCAGGGAGTACATACTCCTTACCTCTCCCTGCCTCCAGTGTTCCTACTTTGGACATTCTTGTGTGATGATGTGTTGTTTGGAGCTTTTGCCACCATTTTGCAATCATAAGGAGGTGGTCAGCAACTACCAAAGATGCAGAGCAAAAGGATGACATCACTGCACCACTGACCTACTCAGACTAGAACAACCTACCTCAAAAGGTTTTGCTAAGAGAGATATAAATGTCCAGATTGCTTAAGCCAATTTTAGTTGTTTTTTCTGATGTTTGCAGCTGAAAACATCCCAACTGATAGATAAGTTTAACTGTCATTGTCTAGTGTAGTGATTTTAAAATTATGCCACCAAAAGAAATTGGTTTTCATGAGTAGATTAAAATTTCTGAAATAAGTCAGCATTCTCCTATTAGTGTTTTATTATAGGTGCAGATTTTCATTATGGAAAGAATACTTTTAGAATTTAACCTTAGTTAACACCTATCGTATATTTTGGGCCTAGAAACATCTTTGAAAACTACTTTGATAATAAAAGTGAAATGTATGTGGACTTGTATGCTTTTAATTATCCACATGAAAAATATCCTCAAAATAAATACTGTAGTGATGTAGACATTTTGGTGAGAATGAATGTAAACCTGTAACTCGACAATTGATGATCCAGCTGCAGCTGTGATAGGATTATGGCTTAAATATTTTGAATATCTGTTTAAAAATAAACTTTAGTGCAGCTGATGAAGAGATTATGTGTTTTAATGGTTGTGTTTGCTTAAATTACATATCTAAAACAAATAGGAAGTTGTGTTTTCCCTTTGCTCTGTCATAAAAACTTTTTTGTTTCCCAGCATACTGTTTGAATAAAAGTATGCTGGTGGCCACTTGATTATTCCACACATAGAGCAAAATTGGGAAGTTCTTCCTCTTTCATAATGTGAATCTTGTCCTCTTTTAAGAAGGTTAAATTGATAAAAATTGTCAAATATGTTTTCTATTGGGATTTTTATAATCAAAGTGAGTTTTAGACCACATTTTTCTTACATATTATGTAATTTTCAAGAATAATAAACTTTCTCCTTGTATAACTAAAAATGTTAGTTCTCCCTAAGCAAAACTTTTCTCAATTCCAGCACCCCCCCACCGTCATTCCTCAAAGTACATGTACATCAGTACTTCCCTCCACGTGGACACCACATGCTCTCTCTGCTTTGAGTTCCTTTTCATCATCCCAGAGATCCTTCTTCATCTGTAGCAAAGATCTGCTCCCGTAATATTCCACCATTGCCAATTGGTCCCTGTGTTAATAATGGTTCTCCAGAGAAACAGAGCCAATGGGATATATATATATATATATATATAATCACACACACACACACACACTATTTTTTATATATATATATATATATATATATATAAATTATCCATATATATGTGATCTATCTATATGGCATTTTTAATAAGGAATTGGTTCACATGATTATGGAAAGTCCAAAATCTGCAATGTGGGCCAGCAGCCTGTATACCCAGGGGAGCTAATGCAGCTCTCACTGGAATGGCTGCAGCTCCAGTCCCAAGGCAGTCTGCTGGAGAATTGCCCCTTGCTTGGGGAGGCTGGGCTTTCTGCTCTATTCAGGCCTTCAACTGATTGGATGAAGCCCACCAGCATTATGGAGGGCAATCTGCTTTACCCAGAGTTCATCCATTTAAACATTAATCTAATCCAAACACACCCTCCAAGTTGACACATAAAATTAACCATCACAGTTCCCCTCCCATCCCCCTCCCCAGGTTGAAGGTAATGAGGCTCTGCTCTCTGCTCTTACTGCAGCATTGTGTAGGAAGCCAGGAGGGACAAGTGTGGATGTTGCTACTTTCTTCTTTTCTGCTTCTGAGTTGTTCAGGTATTTTGGGGAGTGGGGAGGAGGAGGGGGGACAAGGAGGAGGAAGGGACCCTGTCCAGAACCATTACTTAGCATGTACAGTTGATGGAGCCAACGTCTTAAGCCCGCAGAAACCTGTTGCCAGCCGTTTCCTGGTTCTTCTTGGGTGCCTCTGCTCCTCAGCTTGGACTCTTGTACTAAGTTGGGCAGAACCTTTCTTTATCATGGAAGAGGCTGTATGTAGAGGGAAAGGTCTGTTAGAAAATAACTGCTCTTCACACCTGGGACCCTCAGGCTGGACTTGGAGAGAGAAGACTTGGTCTCTTGTCTTTTGTCTTTTGTGTGGTTTTGGGTACATTACTCATCATCTTTGCACTCAGTTTCCTCCTCTGCCAAATGGGGAGAATAATAAGGCCTCAGAACGTTGCCATGGGGATGATGTCAGAGGTTATGTGTAAGTGATTTGTATCCTGTGAAGTACTGTATGAATTAAGTTTGGGTTTTTACTTTATCCTACTTGTTGGCACCAAGCAAAACCTAATTTATATAAAGCAATCGATTTTGCTCTAGGTACTCAGGACTACTGCCAGTATGATTGCCCTATGATAGATTTGACAAATTTTCTTTCAAGGAACAAAAGGGTGTATTGTAAGGAGTTTGTTTCCTGGATTGGGGACCCATATTCAACAACCATGCCCCACCCTAGTGTGACTTGTAACACGTCTGGGTGTAGATCTGTTACCGCTGCCTTGCTTGGAAGCCCTTGCTGACAGTGAGGAGATGAATAATTAACCTAACACGGTCTTGTGCAATTTCTTTGTTGCCTGGTGTCATGTTCAAAGATTAGATTTCCTGGGAAGACGCTGAAACAATTTTTTCCCCGTGACATTGAAAATAAGGACCATGTTTGAATGAAATAAAAACTGACTGATCATTCATTAGCTTGGACATTTCATTCAATCAACACGAATTCATCACGAGGACTGCACTGTGCTGTGCCAGGTAGTAAGGAAGAAACGAAAGGGAAGAGATGGAAATAAGACTGGAAAGATACGGAGATGCTTGATGGCAAGGCTGGAGAGTTTGGATTTTATTTTGTTGGTGTTAAAACATGGGGGCTGTGAGTGTTTCGCTGTATCCTAGCTGTGTAATTTTGGGTAAATTATGAAACTACTCTGTGCCTCAATTTCTTCATCTGTGAAATGGAAAGAATGAGAATATAGCTCATAGCACTGTAGTGAGGATGAAATGAGATAATGCACAAAAAGCCCTTAGCATAGTGCCTGACCCTGGGGAGCTGCTGTAGGCGTTTGAGCTCTAGAAAATATGTGTTAGAAAGCAAATCTGGCAGCAGCATGAGGGTAAGGTGCTACAATGGGAAGGGCTGACGAGGGTGGTGATGGGGAGACTGTTACAGTAAAAGCGGGATACTTGGCAGCACCAGGGGCCCAGGAATTCAAGCTCCCTTTGTAGGCTGGCTGGGCGGAATGGTTTAAGAATGTAGGAATGGTTTATGTGCGGCAGGGCATAGTTATTCGTGGCCTTATAACTGGACTTCATATTTTGCCTATTCTCTTCCTTCCTTTTCCTTCATCAAAGCCTGGCCTTCATCAGGGCTCATGTGGCTGCATTGTGTTCACGTTCCTGGTGTCATTTTCTGGTTTGGGGACAGAACAAAACAGTAGGAATGGAGCATTGGGGGAGAATCCAAAATACTCCTCCCTTTTCCCATTTTTTCCCCTGTGTTTTCTATTTCCATTTCAATGAGATAAAAGAGGTTGCATGATCATCTGAGTGCTATATTAGGGAATATATTTTATTTCTCTTGCCTTCCTAGTTTTTAAAATGTTCCTGGAGGAATTTAGGTACAACTTTGATTTGAATGGCCTCGATGCTTTTAATTTTTCCTGAACGTGAAGACATTCCCGTGTCCTTAGGAGTCACAGTCAGTTGTGATGCTCCAACTGCCTCCTGACTCGAGTGATGAGTGCAGAATCATTGTGCTGATTCTCATGGGATGGCCCAGCAACTGCTACCACTGTTACGAAAAATAACTCCACGAACAACTTTGCTCTCAAGTTTCCTCTTCCCCTTGACCTGATAAAAAACTATACCAAACAGCCTCTTTATTTTGTAAGGTAAATGAGCACCCTTGAGTTAATCTGTTTTGTAATTGGACATTTCCATATATTTTCTTAAAACAAGCAGTGTGTGTAGCCAACCTGTGGGTAGCCAGCCTTCAAGATTGGCTACCCACAGACTTACCCACCTATCCATGTATTTTTACCAGGAATGGAGTGATCAATCATCTTGATAGAGCAGGGGGTTAGCTGAAGAGATAATTTGCATCACTGCTTGAGATGTAGAGGTGGCTTTCTTTAAAAAATTGTCAAGCCAAAACTTTGTTGAGGGTAGAAAGCAAATAGTAAATAGTCTCTGTACATGTTGTCATTTCCCCCATTTTCTGTTTTTCTATCTCCTCAGCAACCGCTTCAATTAACATAAGAGACACACACGGTATTCTGTCCCACCTCTATCCTGACATATGCCTGGTGGCAATGAATAGAAATGATTATTAGCAAATAATATTAGAAGCGTTCTAAATTCTTCAGAAAGACGGGAGTAAATAAAAATTACTGCCCACTACTTAGATACTGACCAATCTGAGGCTGACACATTCTTCTTATCTGCTAAATTAGTAAGAGAGTGGGAAGCAATTTTCTCCTAATGCCATTGTATCCCTTGATGTACAGATTTATCTCAATTTTCCCATTATACCAGGGGTAGTTCCTTAAGAGAGTTGTGCCCAAGCATCTAAACAATTACCCTGTTTTTTAATGTGGCTGCTGACATGAGCTATTAAGAAACTTGAAACTTTAACAGCAGCTGCTTCCTTTGTCATTTATAGCCACCTAAGTTGTTTTGAATTTCTTTTCATTTTTAAGATGTGGCTCCCATGTGTGAGAAGCATTTGGTTATTTTGATATTTTTGCCTTGGAGTATATAATGTCAATGACTGTTCGCTAACTTTTATACATAGGTCATTTCATGTCTGTGTTCGTGGGTGACATAAACAATAGTTCTGTGCCTATTCATAGTGCTGTTTGATTTCTTAACTCCCTTGTTTTGGGCCCACAAATATTTCCTCTTTGTATGTTTTCTTGGCCTTCATTTATTTGTTTTAACAAGTGAGTTTTAGGAAGCCCCAACTAGCTTGAACTTATTAACATTGATTCAATTAACACAAAATTTAGAGTTCAGGCCCAAGTTTCTCTTACTTATAAAACAATTTTTTTTTCTTTTTTTCGGTCTTAAAAAAAAGTTGTACTTCTGAGGCACTGGATTCCTTGTTTCTTAGGCTCTCTAGGAATCCTTTTGAGCTAGTCTTACAGACTTTCTTGCTGCTGTTGACATCGTAAGACAAATTCAGTAGTGTGAACTAGAAACACATTGCATATTTAGTGAATATATGTGTATAGTAAATACTCAAAAATGGTAGACTTAGTTTATTTTTGTTTTGCTTTGGTTTGATTTGTGGAAATTTATTCCTCTGAATGGCTTTTCTAGTACGGTGTTGTGGGTCCACTTTAGTCATTGGAATTCTTGCTCAGTGAAATTGAAGGAAATCTCAGCACTTTATAGAAACTCCGTTCCAGCAGAGCTGTAATTAGAGCAGGGCAATATTATTTCCCTGAGCAAATAAGTTTGCTGCTTATTTGGCTAGTCACAAAATTTAGGCCTCTTTATTCAGGTCTCGAAGCAAAGGAACTTGTACCTATTTGTGGCCCTTCCATGTGTGGTTAACCTGGTGGACTGAGAATTTCCACACTGGGGCTTCCAGCTGACATAATTTCCCTGGGTTCCTCCCCTTTGAGTTGTAGAGAGACTACACAGAGGTTTTCTGGTCTCATCTTGGGAGATGACATAAATAGAAGCATGTCCTTTGCCTCCCTTGATGGGTGAATCAAGTCCCAAAGTCTGCCTACATTAGAGTGTCCTGTTGACCATTCTTGACCTTCCCCCTAGCTGAGAGGAAGGGGGTCATTCCCAGAACTGTCTGAAAACATTCCATGGGAAGAATAGCCTGGAGGGGTTAGAAGAAGAGTTCTTTTCTTCATGGTGAACCTGGAGAGGTGGCTTTGCTAGTTTAACCTAGTCGCTGTGGTTGTAACTGGGGACAGAAACGCCTTGACAAGTAAGTGGTTTGTAGAATTGCTGAAGGTGGACTTTTTTTTTTTTTTTTTTTTGTGGTACGTGGGCCTCTCACTGCCGTGGCCTCTCCCATCGCGGAGCACAGGCTCCGGATGCGCAGGCCCAGCGGCCATGGCTCACGGGCCCAGCCGCTCCGCGGCATGTGGGATCCTCCCAGACCGGGGCATGAACCCGCGTTCCCTGCATCGGCAGGCGGACTCCCAACCGCTGCGCCACCAGGGAAGCCCTAAAGATGGACTTTGATGCCTGGCTCCTCCTGTCTCTTTTGCTAAACGTGGCATAACTAGAAACGTAGGAAGCCTTGGGACCAAGCATACTGAAATTGTTTTCTTTTGGCCAGAATTAGAATTTGGTTTTACTTTTCTGGATAGTCCAAGTTACCATGATTATTAAACTGAAAATAAGACAAAGCAACAGATCATATCATAAAATATTTGCTACGTAGGTCTGTTATAACTTTAGTTTCTCTATGCTAATTTTTCTCTTTCTAATTTTATAAATAGTATTAGATTTATTTAGATAATAACCTGCTAAAATAACTAATCATGAAGAAGGACATGCTTTCATGGAATTCTCCAAGAATAATCACGTATTTCCCAGTATGTAATAAGCATTTAATAACTTGATGAAAGAATGAATGATAGAGTTTAAGGGTCTATTGATAACGTTTTATTTCCAATTCAAGTTTTTATATATAGGGTACTGTTACAAAATAAATCAAGAGGTTATATTTAAAGGAGATCTTTTAAATGATTAGGGGGAAAAAGCACAGTAGCATAAATGTATATTTTTATATTGATATTGTACAAGTATTTTTATTATGTTTGCAGGCTTTAGTTTATTTATTAGCTCATAGTGGGAAGACCTTTGAAGAGTTTCTTTTCCTCTTTCAGGCTACTGGAACTATGTAGTGAATCATCAAAATAAATTCTTCCTTTTTATTACTCCTACATTAGAACCTGGCATACTGGAGGTATACGGTAAATCTTGAAGAACAATAAGCACCTCTGTTTCTTAAAAGAAAGAAAAAAATCTCACTTTCAGTTACTTCTGATTTTTAAAAATATTAAAACAATATAGATTCAAATGTTAGTTTTTCTTTCTCATCCTTAACTTTTTTCAGATTGTAAAAGCAATAGCAATTCATGATAGAGAATTTAGAGATACAGAGAATTAAAATTACCTGTAAACTTTATTACCCAGAGACAGCCCTGTTTAATCTTGATACATTTCTTTCCATTCTAGTATGTTGCCATGTATATTCTACAGAGCATTTGCCATATAAGATGAACAAGAGTTGAAGTAGAAGATCTGTCTACTGTGCCCCTCTTGGAGATCCATAATGCATGTAGGCAATATTAAAGGCTCTGAGAAGGTCTGCAGGAAAGAAACCTTTCAGTTAGTGTTTCCTAAGCGTATTTGACTCCTAGCACTGTGTGTGTTTGTGCGCGTATGGGTGCGTGTGTAATGCCTATTGGCATCTTCACACATTGACAAATTTAATTCTATTTTCCTTTTCTCCTTTTAAGTCATGAGCTTTTCTGACAGACTTCCCTGGCAATGGGAAATTCTCCTCTAATTTTTCAGACCTGATGTCTTGGTACACCTCAGAAACAGGACGGAGATTCAGAAAGAGAGAATTTGTCCTGGAAAGGAGGAGTAATCTTCAAATGCATGACCACTGTGGGCTGTATAACATGATTTTGCATACCTCCAGTCCAAAAAATCAAATTTATTCGTGGTCAAGAGGATGTTTCTGAGTCTTTGCCAGCTGCAGATTATGTATCTGGGGAAAGCTGATGGAGAGGCCTTTGATCACAGGCTGGCTTGTTGTAGAATTTCCTGACTGCAAAGAGCAGACAGTTACTTTTAAGAGAGGATGGGTGTGTGTTAGGGTGGGCTGGAGAATGGGCCAGAAAATTGTGAGGTTTGGTTATTATGCAGTATACCATGTCCTCGGATCTGTCTTTCTGAGATGACTTATCTGCAGTAAAACATTACCACATGCTGCTGTGGTTAATCAAAAAAACTTACTTTAAGACTGCTGTAGCCACATTAAATCTAAACTGGGCACAGAACGTTGTTTCTCTCAGAGAAGGACTCGCTAGAAACAAGTGAGGTCGAATCTAGCAATTTTGTGAAGGTTTCCTTTACGCTTCTAGCCGCTGTCACTGGTGTCACTAGCTTGCCATTTTTAGAACAGTTTCAGGGATTCCCATCTTGCTTCTTGCCCAGCTCTTCCTCTTAATTTCTGAAATACCTCGAGTTTAGTAGTTGAAGTCTGACCAACTCTTTCTTTTTTTTGCGGTACGCGGGCCTCTCACTGCTGTGGCCTCTCCCGTTGTGGAGCACAGGCTCCGGAGGCGCAGGCTCAGCGGCCATGGCTCATGGGCCCAGCCGCTCCGCGGCATGTGTGATCTTCCCGGACCGGGGCACGAACCCGTGTCCCCTGCATCGGCAGGCGGACTCTCAGACACTGCTCCACCAGGGAAGCCCTCTTTTTTTTTTTTTTTAAGAAGGTGCCAATCTGGTTTGACTTACCTCTTGAGTATATTTTTCTATGTAAGTTTTATTCCATAATTAACAATTCAACCATTGGTATTTTAGGAAATGCAGAAGTCATATGACCCCAAATGCATATATTATAAGGGAGTGTTTGAGAGATTAGCAGAAAAATGAAAAGCCCCTCTCCTGACTGAAAACCCACATTGAAGCCATTTGAGAAGAATTAGACTGATTGTATTTGGTATTTTTTTGTCCAGTATTCACCACATATATTTCTTCTTATGCAGTCTAATCTGAGGATGCCATGTAAATGGGTCACTGTGAAATGCAGCAATTTTAATTTTTCTCCAATCGAACGATCTCATTTCTATTAACTTTTGAAGGTTTACAGCAGTGGAAGTATTTTTGCTTCTATGTATGAAGTTTAAAAACATCTTTTTTTTTTCATAAAATACAAGAGCAACCAATTTCACTGTCAAATAAAAATAAAAACTAGGATTTAAAAATTAGCCCAAAGTGGCATTTAGGAACTTAGCTGTAGGCTGCTGTGCTGATACCATGACAAACCAAAGTATAGGGTTGGGTCAGGTTTTGTTTCGGTTTTCTTTTCAATATCCAGTGCTCGTGGATTAAGTTCTAGAAATGTTCCAATTGTAAGGCAGGGATCTGTTTGGATTCCACCACGGGTATGTTCCTTGGGTTGGATGCTGGAGGGTGAGGCACGTTTCGCCAGACCCATGTCAACTACCTAGTAATCATCAAAGTCAAAAAATTCATTGTCTCCTCCTTGGTATTCCATTCCCTGGAAATCTGCTCGGTACTGCAAGATACCTCCAATTGCACCAAATCCTTTCACAGACTGGGATCCTTCTTGTGCCTTATCTGTGACAATTTCCAACATAGCTCCAAATTTTTTTTTATAGTTGTCAGCAAACCATTCCAGCAGGGGCATCATGCTCATGTTCTTGTCGTGTCTCTTTGTCTGTAAAATGAGATTTATCCTTCTCTTTCTCTGGAGTTGATAGACAATTTTGTCCTCTCCTGTGCTTTGCCAATGAGGAACATCTCTCTGGCTGACGTCATCAAAGTATCGCTCTATTAACTTCTTCTCTTGAATGAGCTTCACGTTGGAGAGGACTTCAGTAGATATCTCAATACCTTGGTTGAATCCATTTTTACCACCGTAGGATGTATCAACTAATTTAAAAACTTTTGATTGTAACCTCAGATCAGACATATCAGATAGACTTAGTTCAGTTTTAGTCAGCTGATCCAGCTAAAACGAGACCAGTCACATTCACTTTGTCCCCAGAAATAAACAGCTGCCCCGCAGTCTGAGCTACTTTCCAGATAGAGCTAGTAAGTTCCCATTCTTAAATGGGCAAGATGCAGGCTGGTTGACCTCCTCCACCATGTTTCTTTGGGAGAGCCACAGTGAATTTGTGCAGGACTTCTCTTGTATTTCCTTGGAGTGTGCCAAAAAGTCACCACTACCATCTGTTACAATGATGCCAGCTGGCTGTCTTCTGGAAGCAGTGCTGTAAGAGCCTCTGGATGGAATTGGTTGTCCCACAAATACAGTGACGTATCAGCCGGTTTGAAAGGTTCAAGGTCAATGTTGACTTTCTTTTCCTTTCCCTCTTCTGTTACAGTTGTAGCACGGTAAACTACCAGGCCATTTGGATGTACTTCCGTTATAAAACTTGAGTCTTTGTTGTACAGATATAATGGCTCCCAGGACTGAAAGGCGGTTTGCTAGTAACTTAAAGTAACTTAAAAGTTACTTAAAGTTTGCTAGTAACTTAAAGTTTGCTAGTAACTTAAAGTAACTTAAAGTTCCAAACTCCTCTGCTAACATTTTTGCCACTCGTGAAATCTGGTCTTTGGGAGGGATGGTCAGTGATATCATGCCTGTGCCTTTGCTGTGGGCCGCCTCCAAACTCTTAATGAGCTTCCTACTCTTCCAGATCTCCATGTTCCTGTTGGCAGCGCTGGGGTCATCTGCTGTGTTCTCGCTGCCTTCTCCCTCAGGGCCCACTCTTTGGTGGCGGCGGCTGCTCCTCCCGGGCGGTGGCTCTGATGTAGGACACCCTGCATTTGGTTTTTACATGAGTGTTCCCCTGGTCACATTTTCATCTCTTGTTCATGATCTGAAATCCATGAGGGGTATTGAAACTCCCAAAGACTAAAAAAATAGTTCAAAGACCGAAGCAAAGGTGGTATGCAGTAGAATTGTCAGGCTATAAAACATGAAACTCTAAGTCTGCTCTGGGACCATGTAAATGGTACAAACATTTTATGAAAATAGAAAATAAAATCAAAGCAAAACTAAAAACACATTTCAGAACTCATGTGACGGTGATACTTGGTTATCTTGCATGGAGACTAACTTGTTTGTTCATTTCAAGGCTCGAATTACATTCCGTTGTTGGACATACAGGTTTCTTTCTCCCGTTTGGTCTGTCTTGCTTAAATGACATCCATTTGAGGAGGGACCTGCTGTTACCAGGAACAGCAAACGAGATCCCCTCAAATATTTTTGCAATTTGTGGCAGAAACTACTGATTGTCTCCCAGTATCCAGCCTTCCTTTCTTTGTTATTAATATAAACTTCTTCTAGAATACAGACTATATTTTCTAGCTTCCCTTGCCTCTAGGTATGGCTGTATGACTGCATTCTGACTAAAGGACTTATGTGTGAAATTTCTAGAAAGGGGGAAGCTTTTTTACCTCTTTCTTTCTTACTGATGCCTAGAATTGGATGGGATGGCTGGACTTGAGCAGCCTTGATGGATCATGAAGTAGAAGCATAAAGTAGATGCTAAGGAGAGTTTTGCAGCAAGATAGATGGAACCTGGGTCTTCTGACTGCAGATCACTGTAGTAGTCCTGGGTAACTTCGTATTTAGACCTTGTTTACAGTGAGGGAGAAATATGCATCTATCTTGTTTAAGCCACTGCTGTTTGGGATTTTCTGAACTACACTGCTGAACCTAATCTATCATATTATGCTATCCTTAGGACTAAACCAGTTCTTTGTCAGGGTCATGACCATAGCATAGATCAAGATAAACTAAATTCGCCAAGAAGAATCTACTTACTAGCACTATGTCAAGCCGATTGATCAGACAGTTTTCAGAACACTGTTTTCTTCACTTCATCTTTATTTGGCCTGACCATTTATATGGCAGGGTGTCAGGACATGATGGAGTCTGCTTACTAAATTCATTCAGCAAATTGAGTGCCTACTATATTCCAGGCATTGCGTTAGGCTCCAAGAATCCAGTGAAAGCAAAACAGCCATAGTCTCTGTTCTGACAGGGCTTAGAGTCTGGTGTAGAAACATGGATATTAGTCAAATAACACACACAGTTACATAATTACTCTACAGACTGTTAAGTGCTCTGAGGGAAAAGCACAGGAAGCTGCAAGAACCTATGTAACGGGAATCTCATCTAGATGGGACAGTGGTAGGGTGGTGAGGGAAGGGCGTTTTGGACAAGGGACTTTTGAATTGAGATCTGGAAGGTGAATTGGATTTAACTAGGTGAGGAAGAGTGTATAGAATGTTCTAAACAGAGGGAATTGTGCAGAAGCTGTGAGAAGGGAGAGGGCTGATGCATTTCAGGAGTGGAAGGGAAGCAGCTGCATTCCCCTGCATTACTGGTGCACAGTAAATAAGGGAAAACGGCGGGAATAAACTAAGCTTATTTGGTAAGGATGTCACTTTTGTAAGGAATTAAGTATTATCTTTTATTACAATATTATTGTAGAGGATCTGATCACTTAATTCCAAATCTATCACAAGATAGATACAACAATCAGACCTTTTGTATCTTTGGAGGTGATGCTCTGGGACATGTAATTAAGCTCCAGGTTTTTCTGCATGATTCTCTTTTGCAGTGATTTATATATTGTTTATCAACTGTCATTTAGACATTTGCACAGGTGGACAGTAGACACAAACAGAGCCAGCATTAAAGACATCACACCCATTGGCGCTCCTAATGAGAACATTAATGCTGTGAGATATTTTTAATGAGCATAGGCTCCCTTGAATAGAGCTTCATTCCTAAAAAAAAAAAAAGGGAGAGGACCAGAGTGGCTTGAATGCAAGTGAGTTGATACGTCTCGTTTTTTGAGAAAAATATTGCTGAAATGGTACCTTTTTTTTTTTTTTTTTTTTTTTTGCGGTATGTGGGCCTCTCACTGTTGTGGCCTCTCCCGTTGCAGAGGCCCTCTCTGGATGCGCAGGCCCAGCGGCCATGGCTCACAGGCCCAGCCGCTCTGCGGCATGTGGGATCTTCCCGGACCGGGGCACGAACCCGTGTCCCCTGCATCAGCAGGCGGACTCTCAAACACTGTGCCACCAGAGAAGCCCTGAAATGGTACCTTTTAAGTTAATGCTACTGAAAGTAAAAACAGCAGAGGCAGGAAAATATTTGTTTTCCAAACACATTTTATTTATAGGTTGGTGAGTTCTTAGAAAAGATGATTTAATAATTGATTCCTTCTTTGTTTTGAACAAATATAGTGTTTGGTGCCTTTCTTAAGCGCCGTAACTAGTACTGAAACATTCAAGAGTGTAGTACTATATGAGAACAAAGGTCTATTCTTAGGGGAAAAAATCAGCTATTATATGAGACTCACAATCGATGGCAAGCAACTTAAAGAAGTCGAATTTGCTCCAGAAATGAGTCTATGCTGCCTCTCATCAGCTCAGTTCTACACTGTTGCCATCTTTGCTGCTGCCAAGCCATCAAAGAACACTTTGTTTCGCCTATTTCCTTGACTTCTAGTGAGAGACAGTCCGTAATGTCTTGCTTCTCTCGATTTTCCCTCTAGTGTTTCTGAATGCTGCTATGCCTTTGCTGCTTCTGTAAGTCATTTTAATTACAGTATAGTGTATTTCTTCTTACCATGTGCTCTGTACAAACTTGGACTTGATGTGGTACAGCAGTTCTCTTTTTCTCATGGCTACTGTAAAATTTCTTTCTTCCTTCCTTCCTTCCTTCTTCCCTTCCTTCCTTCCTTCCTTCCTTTCTTTCTTTCCTTTCCTTTTCTTTTCTTTCTTTCTTTCTCTCCCTTCCTCCCTCCCTCCCTTCCTTCCTTCCCTCCTTTCTTTATTTTTTTAGTCATTTGTTGAGGAGATATTGGCAGTTTGGGGCTTAGATCGAGGCTACCTTTGTGATGAATGGAGAAAGAAAATGGAAACTTATTTAAAAGCTCCATTAAAGGGATATATAGATAGACAACAGTTCTGTCCATAGAGTTGAAAGAAACAACTAGGCCCTGTGCATGATAAGGCTCAACATTGTAAGAATCAGCAAACACAAGAAATCTTTTGTAATATCCTCTTTTTATTGGCCTACAGAAATATTTTTTGCGTATGTTCTCCTGTTGCTCCTTTTTTTCAATGTGTTCAGGCTCTACCATTCATTAGCTGGGGAGGTGGGTTCAGTTGTTCAGATACTTGTGAACGCTTTCAAGGTAAGAACCATGTGTCTTCTTAATCTGCTCTTAACTTAGGCAACAGACACATAGTAGATGCTTAGTGATGGTTTTTAAATGTATTTACATGCAGTCAGCCTTCAGGAGAGGAAAAGTGCCTACAACTTAAATTCTGATCCCGCCAAGAAAGCTTTGCAGAGATAGTGCTTTGCAGCCTTTTTGACCCATAGAAGGGGCAGGGGTTGGGAGATTCTGGATATAGCTCTGGGTCTGTATTGAGCATCTAGGTGGCATCTTTTGGGTTTTCACCTATTGGAGCATTATGTCCTGTTTCTACCAGATGTGCACTTATACTTCTATTCATTTGTCCAGGAGTGTCTTAGACTCAGAATTACTATTTGATGGTCATGTAACAAATAGCCCTCATCAATTGACTCTATGTTTCAAGCCCTCACTGCAGTGCTGAGGGCCCTATTCAGAGTGAATTGTGTGGTGTTACTTCCCTTGATTTACTGTCCCTGAGAGCTCCGCCTGGAGCACCATTGCGTGAACCATTCATTTGCTCACTCAAATGAATGACTTTGGACTACTTTGCATTGTTAGTTACTTGTTTTATTCCTGTAAACCTCACCTCCCCAGCTGTTTTATAGCTTCTAGAAGGCAGAGGCTGAATCTCAGACTACTTTTGATCCCCTCTCAGCATATAGTAGGCAATCAACAAATATTTGAATTTGGAAATTCCAAGTGAAGATAGTTTTTCTCTTGTGGAAAATTCTAGCAATATCATTCTATTTAGTTCCTTTATAGAACCCAAGACCACGCTTAACTGGGTAAACAATTCCATATAGCTTACTAAGATTTTCACATGCAAGCCTTCTTTCTTTCGTCTTAGCATTGTGTGTGTGTGTGTGTGTGTGTGTGTGTGTGTGTGTGTGTGTTGAGGCTGAAGTTTGTAATGCTTAACATGGAAAGCCCATAGGTATAGGCCGATTCTCTCTGAAGGTGAAACGTAGGACTAATTGAACAAATGCTGTTAGCAATGAATAAGGAATGAAGTTTGAAAGATTTAGCATTGAGTGTAGACTGCTAACCCTCTCTTCAGCCTTTTCTTAAAATGACTCTATTGAAAGGAGATATTAGAACTTACTGGAAGTGGTTTTCAGGTGAAATTTGGAGAGAGGCAATCAAATGGAGATTTAAAAGTTTTAAAGTTTAGCAAAGTTTTGTAATTTTGGAAATCGAGGACCATTAAGGTTAAGTAAAGTTTGGGGTATTTACCTACCAGAAAACCATATGCTATTAAAAAGATGAGGTGGATAGGCATGGATGACATGGGAAAATATACAAAAAGTCAAAAGAGCAAGTTGTAGGACAGCTCTTAAAGTATGATCTCTATTATATAACAAAACAGAATACGAGATTTCTGTATATAAACACATATAGCTATTTGCAGAAAGAAGTCTGGCAGGATGCACACCAGACAGACTGATGGCTGATTACCTCTGGGGAGTGAAGATGGGTGGGGTTTTTTGTTTACTCTATATTTTTGTATCGTGTGAGACTTTTAAACAGATAATATGTTTATATATTACTCATTATGAAAAAAAGTACATCCAGTGGTCCCAAGACATTCCTCTGTCATTCCAGTTTTGTGGTGTCTTAGGAGAGAAAACTGAAAGAACAGTGTATGGTTTTGAATTGTTTCATTGCATTAGTTATCTTGGCCAAAGATGAGTGCGGTTACACTGGAGTTATTGCTAAACAATGAGAAGCTGTGATATGAAAGAGAATATAAGCAGTTTCTGTTTATTCCCTTTGTTAAGTCAATTTAGAAATCATCAGATATTGGTTGAAGAAAAAAGTACAGCCCTTAGTTTAATAATATCATTTATGTGATCTAATTTGTACTTTCTAGCAGTTCAACCTTAGTCAGAGACATTCAGTGGCTGAGAGGCATATTAATCATTTCTGGGAAGAAGCTGGGACACCACATTATGAAATGCTTTTGCATGGTGTATCCCACTGGATCCTTTTAAGAGCAATGGATGAAGTAGCACAGGAGGCACTGATTCTGCTTCATATAGGAGGCGATGGACCCACAGAAGATGATGACATAAACTGAGCCATAGAGCTGGTAAGTGACAGCATCAGCAGTTGGATGGAGCCAGGCTCTCTGGTTTCAAATTTTGTTCTGTCTCCACCCAGCATGAGGGTGTGCACCATAGTGGAGCTGCCCAGGGTAAAATGTACTGGGACCATGTTTTGTCCCAGTAAAGCTTCAAACCACTGAAAAGTGTTGTGAGAGAATATTAGGCTTGAAGGAAGAGGATGAGTGTCAAATAAGATAACAAATATGAAAGAACTTTCTTGGAAAAAGTTTTTCAAAGTGAGGTGGTGTTTTGGTGATGAGTGGTATAACAACACGTTCCATCTGTCCTTGACATGCTTTGAGATGTGCCTGAGAGCTCTACTGTCTTTTTTTTTTTTTTTTTTTTTTGCAGTACGCAGGCCTCTCACTGTTGTGGCCTCTCCCGTTGCGGAGCACAGGCCCCAGACGCTCAGGCTCAGCGGCCATGGCTCACGGGCCCAGCCACTCCGCGGCATGTGGGATCTTCCCGGACCGGGGCACGAACCCGTGTCCCCTGCATTGGCAGTCGGACTCTCAACCACTGCGCCACCAGGGAAGCCCTCTACTGTCTTTTAGATTCAAAAGTTGATGCAGAGGATGGGGAGAGATGAGGAGGGAAGAGGACCAGGAAAGGAACCTCATGGGATGACTTCTGTTTGGATCAGTGGACTCACTGCCATTAAGGGAAGCTACTTTCTAGAAGGAAGTGGGCCTTACTCCAGACCTTAGGGGCTCCTCTTTTCTTCTCTTGTGTGGACAGATTTTGAATGACAAACAGTTTTGTCATTGTGTCCATCCCCATGTGCTGTGATTGGAGCTGGGATGGTAGTTGCATATACAGAGCTCAGATCAAAGGAAGTTCAACAGACAGCTGCCACATGGGTACAACTTCCTATATCTTTGGGTCTGGATGAGGGTTTGTGAAGAGCTGACTTATGAAGGTGAGGCTTTGTGCTTCATTACCAGCCTCTAAGGCCATGTGCTCCTTTGAGAATTGGATTTCTTAAGGACAGACTGGATTATCACCTCCTTCTTGTTGTTTTGTTAGGTTTTCAAAACGGGAAGTCTTGAGAACCAAATACCTTCATTTATTCAGAAGGTGAGAGTGTGGGACACAGTTGTTCAGGGTCATCCACCCATCTACTCATTCAACATGTATTATATGCCTGATATTAGTGGACGCTGGAGGGTGGTGATGGATACAAAAACCAATTCTGTTCTTGCCCTGAACTCATAATCTAGTGGGGAAGGGGAAGAAGAGACATGGAAATAACTATTCCATTACAATGTGCTAGGTGAAGCAGCGGGCACATACTAGGTACACAGAAATGGCCCATGAATGGAAGTATTATAATAGGTGTATGAACAAGACCCTAGATTCAAAGCCTAGAGCAGAGCTTCTTAACCATGGTGCTATTGACATTTTGGGCCAGATAATTCTCTCTTATGGGGGATTGTCTTGTGCACTGTAGGATGTTTAGCAGTATGCCTGGCCTCTACCTACTAGATGTCTGTGGCACTCCTCACCCAACTGTGACTATCAAAAATGTCTTCAGGCGTTGCCAAATGCCCCTGACAGGGCAACATCACCCTTGGTTAAGAACCATTGGCCTAGAGGAATATGGGATTATCATTCCATGTTTGGCAGGGCTAGGGAAAGGTATTCATGGTAGGACATTCTTAATTGATTGATAATTCAGGTTCAGCTCAGTTTACCCCCAAGAAGTATGGCTGCTGACAATGACTTAGCTAAAGGCATTCTTGTCCAAATCTGGATTGATTTCCTTCCTTCTCCTCACTGCAGAGAAAATATTCCATCAAACCCTGTATTCTTTTCTCTCTGGGTCCAATTTTCCAGTCTTCCTTTCAGTTGGGTGGGGCCAGGTGACTGAGCTCTGGCCAGTAGAATGTGGTCACTTTCTGGCCTCGTCCCTATAAAACCTCCCACATGTTCCTTTACTTTGTCTTTCATGGCTTGTTGACTGTAAGCACAGAATCCAGAAGAGGACCCTGAGGTCCTGGAAGGTGAGGGAAGCCCTGGAGGAAGAGGCCTGAGACCCTGAATGGCCACGTGGATCCCTGCCTTCTCCTAATCCGCATTGGACTGTAACACGAGAAACAAACAAACTTACTGTGCAATAGTACTGACATTTAGGGGATGTTTGGCATAGTAGTTAGCTTTCTTGATTAATATACTCTCCCTTGCTCCCTCTCCTTTATTGGGTACCTCTCACATGTCATAAAAATACTACTTAATGTTACTTCTCTTTGGTCACTCTGGTGACATGCACATGTCATAACCTAGGATATAGCCCTGTCTTAGCAGTACCTATGATACAATTAATTGTATACCTTCTTATCTCACATGCTTTTCCTTTTCAAAGTCTTCCTTGGAAGGGATGAGTGTTTGAATCTGCCTCTAGTGCTGTCTGAGTCTCCTGGGACCTGGTCATGGAATAGGAGTTTTGGTTGCAATCCAAGCAGAAAATTCTTCCTGAATGCTGAGTTCATAGTAGCTTTATTCCCCACACGGTTCAAATGGTGACATTCTGAAGGCAGAGGAAGAAAGAGGACAGTCAATCCTTTTATTTAATTTTGGCAAGACTACGGGTTATGGTGCTCTGGGGAAATGCAGCCACAGATGCATCAACCTTTTTAAAAATTCTTGGCAGTTTAACCCTTTACGTCATAAACCTAAACACAGACAGTGCATCCTTGAAGAAAGCTTGTATTGGCTACATTTGTCACCAGTATCCCTCCTCCAAGATCATCCTTCCATCTGTGCTTGTGAAATGCAAGTTCTATTTAATCAGTATTTATTTGCTACATTATTTGGGTTATGAATTTCAACATGTTGGACAGTTTTATGATTAGCTTAGCAATCCCTATTTTATATATCATTTGCTGCCAAGTTATAGATAAGCATAAGGGAGTTTTTTTTTCTAATCATGATAATATTGTATCTACAGTGACAATATTGTATCTCTATTTGAGAGGCAGCATAGCAAAGTGGTTAAGAACGTGGACTCTGGAGCCCTACTGCCTAGGTTCTAATCCCAGTTTAGCATTTTACCTACTGTGTGACCTTGGGTCAAGTTGCTTAACTTCACTGGGCCTTGCTTTCAGGACAATAATTGTACCCACTTCATGGAGCTATTGTGAGAACCAAAAGGGTTAATTTGTGTATGGACTTTAGGTGTGTGCCTGGCACAATATAAGTGCTTTATAAATGTTATCCTTCAGTGTTTCTGTGCTCTGTATTTTTCATATATTTTAATTACATGGTAATCAAAAGGAGAAACTAGTTATTATTTAATTCATTAGGTCTTGAAACTTCCTCTATGCTTTTAAAGGACTTAATTAGCTAGAGTTATTACAACTCAGTTTGGGGAAAATTTTTTATTTTTATATATACACAGACAGGAGGAAGTATAAAAAAATGAATTCCAAAATTTCATAGCATCATCTCTGGGAGGTTTGATTATGGATAATCTTAATTCACTGAAAATGTTCTCATGTGCATTTTTCTAGTCTCTGCACATGAGCCTATATTACTTGTAGAGTTTGTTTTAACAGAAGAAGGACTAATATTTTTGACATTTCGTGTTCTATAGTCAAATCCTTTTTTTAGGAATTTAGTACTCCTGAATGTTTTATCTTTTTATCTGCTGATGTAAGTCTCTTTTCATTTCCTTTGCTCTTCCCAGTAACACTTACATTTATGTGCAATTCTTTTTTTTTTTTTTGGCGGTACGCGAGCCTCTCACTGTCGTAGCCTCTCCTGTTGTGGAGCACAGGCTCCGGACGCGCAGGCTCAGCGGCCATGGCTCACGGGGCCCAGCCGCCCCACGGCATGTGAGATCCTCCCAGACTGGGGCATGAACCTGCATCCCCTGCATCGGCAGGCGGACTCTCAACCACTGTGCCACCAGGGAAGCCCTTATGTGCAGTTCTATAAGGATTTCTTCTTCTTTTTTTTAATTTTTGGTTGAACCATGTACCATTCTAAGTGCTCTACATTACATATACTATCTCACATAATTTCCCAACAATACTACTACTATCCCATTTTACGTATGAGACAAGAAGTTAAGTAACATGCCCAAGATGACACATATATATATATATTTTTTCTATATCATAATATTGACATTCAGTCCAGTAGTCCTCCACTGTAATAGCTCCTTTACTTTGCAGTGAAAATTGATTTGTATATTTTTTGCCTCTGAGTCCTTGTGGGATTTTTTTTCAAATTCAAACAGAAAGTCACAAAAATTATAATCATCCTCATGAGTTCACTCAGTCCCATGTAATTAATTTTTTTCATCTTGATCTTTCATTAGCACTTTTATGAATTCATCAGTTTTCCATCAGAGTTCTGAAAATGCTTATTCACTCAGTTCAGCAGTAGAGTCAGCTACCAAAAAACTGTACTTGTCAGAGCCTTTTCCATGAATTCCTTGATGATGAAACCCTTTTATAGGAACATTTTTGCAAAGGCATCAGAGTACACCCAGAACTGTCTGTAAATGACCAAAGACTTAAAAATGACCACGGTTAAAGATCTGATGAAAGTTCATAATAATGCAATTGACAAGGAAATTTAGTTGTTTATGATATATACATTTTAAAGTAATAACTAGAATTATGACTTAAGACATTATACCAGAACATATAAGATTTTTAGAAATTTCATGTAATGTCTGAAACATTTATATTAACATATTTCCATACAAATAACCCAAAGAAAGTTTAGTATTAGTTGGTTTTTTCTGTTTGTTTGTTTTTTTATACTGCAGATTCTTATTAGTCATCAATTTTATACACATCAGCGTATACATGTCAATCCCAATTGCCCAATTCATCACACAACCATCCCCACCCCACCACGGTTTTCCCCCCTTGGTGTCCATACGTTTGTTCTCTACATCTGTGTCTCAACTTTTGCCCTGCAAACCGGTTCATCTGTACCATTTGTCTAGGTTCCACATACATGCGTTAATATACGATATTTGTTTTTCTCTTTCAAATTACTTCACTCTGTATGACAGTCTCTAGATCCATCCACGTCTCAACAAATGACTCAGTTTCGTTCCTTTTTATGGCTGAGTAATATTCCATTGTATATATGTACCACAACTCCTTTATCCGCTTGTCTGTCTGTGGGCATTTAGGTTGCTTCCATGACCTGGCTCTTGTAAATAGTGCTGCAGTGAACATTAGGGTGCATGTGTCTTTTTGAATTATGGTTTTCTCTGGGTATATGCCCAGCAGTGGGATTGCTGGATCATATGGTAATTCTATTTTTAGTTTTTTAAGGAACCTCCATACTGTTCTCCATAGTGGCTGTATCAATTTACATTCCCACCAACAGTGCAAGAGGGTTCCCTGTTCTCCACACCCTCTCCAGCATTTGTTGTTTGCAGATTTTCTGATGATGCCCATTCTAACTGGTGTGAGGTGATACCTCATTGTAGTTTTGATCTGCATTTCTCTAATTAGTGATGTTGAGCAGCTTTTCATGTGCTTCTTGGCCATCTGTATGTCTTCTTTGGAGAAATATCTATTTAGGTCTTCTGCCCGTTTTTGGATGGGGTTCTTTGTTTCTTTAATATTGAGCTGCATGAGCTGTTTATATATTTTGGAGATTAATCCTTTGTCCGTTGATTCGTTTGCAAATATTTTCTCCCATTCTGAGGGTTGTCTTTTCATCTTGTTTATGGTTTCCTTTGTTGTGCAAAAGCTTTGAAGTTTCATTAGGTCCCATTTGTTTATTTTTGTTTTTATTTCCATTTCTCTAGGAGGTGGGTCAAAAAAGATCTTGCTGTGATTTATGTCAAAGACTGTTCTGCCTAGGTTTTCCTCTAAGAGTTTTATAGTGTCTGGTCTTACATTTAGGTCTCGAATCCATTTTGAGTTTGTTTTTGTGTATGGTGTTAGGGAGTGTTCTAATTTCATTCTTTTACATGTAGCTGTCCAGTTTTCCCAGCACCACTTATTGAAGAGACCGTCTCTTCTCTATCGTATATCTTTGTCTCCTTTGTCATAGATTAGCTGACCATGGGTGCATGGGTTTATCTCTGGGCTTTCTATCTTGTTCCATTGATCTATGTTTCTCTTTTTGTGCCAGTACCATACTGTCTTGATTACTGTAGCTTTGTAGTATAGTCTGAAGTCAGGGAGTCTGATTCCTCCAGCCCCGTTTTTCTCCTCCAAGACTGCTTTGGCTATTTGCGGTCTTTTGTGTCTCCGTACAAATTTTGAGATGATTTGTTCTAGTTCTGTAAAAAAAATGCCATTGGTAATTTGATAGGGATTGCATTGAATCTGTAGATTGCTTTGGGTAGTAGAGTCATTTTCACAATATTGATTCTGCCAATCCAAGAACATAGTATATCTCTCCATCTGTTGGTACCATCTTTAATTTCTTTCATCAGTGTCTTATAGTTTTCTGCAGGCAGGTCTTTTGTTTCCCTAGGTAAGTTTATTCCTAGGTATTTTATTCTTTTTGTTGCAATGGTAAATGGGAGTGTTTCCATAATTTCTCTTTCAGATTTTTCATCATTAGTGTATAGGAATGCAAGAGATTTCTGTGCATTAATCTTGTATCCTGCAACTTTACCAAATTCATTGATTAGCTCTATAAGTTTTCTGGTGGCATTTTTAGGATTCTCTATGTATCATGTCATCTGCAAACAGTGACAGTTTTACTTCTTCTTTTCCAATTTGTATTCCTTTTATTTCTTTTTCTTCTCTGATTGCCATGACTAGGACTTCCAAAACTATGTTGAATAATACTGGTGAGAGTGGACATCCTTATCTTGTTCCTCGTATTAGTGGAAATGCTTTCAGTTTTTCACCATTGAGAATGATGTTTGCTGTGGGTTTGTTGTATATGGCCTTTATTATGTTGACGTAGTTTTCCTCTTTGCCCACTTTCTGGAGAGTTTTTATCATAAATGGGTGTTGAATTTTGTCAGAAGCTTTCTCTGCATCTATTGAGATGATCATATGGTTTTTCTTCTTCAATTTTTTAATATGGTGTATCACATTGATTGATTTGCGTATATTGAAGAATCCATGCATCCCTGGGATAAATCCCACTTGATCATGGTGTATGATCCTTTTAATGTGCTGTTGGATTCTGTTCGCTAGTATTAATTTTGTTGAGGATTTTTGCATATATATTCATCAGTGATATTGGTCTGTAATTTTCTTTTTCTGTAGTATTCTTGTCTGGTTTTGGTATCAGAGTGATGGTGGGCTCATAGAATGAGTTTGGGAGTTTTCCTTCCTCTGCAATTTTTTGGGATTTTGAGAAGGGTGGGTGTTAGCTCTTCTCTAAATGTTTGATAGAATTCACCTGTGGAGCCATCTGGTCCTGGACTTTTGTTTGTTGGAAGAGTTTTAATCACAGTTTCAATTTCATTACTTGTGCTTGGTCTGTTCATATTTTCTGTTTCTTCCTGGTTCAGTCTTGGCAGGTTGTGCCTTTCTAAGAATTTGTCCATTTCTTCCAGGTTGTCCATTTTATTGGCATAGAGTTGCTTGTAGTAGTCTCTTAGGATACTTTGTATTTCTTCAGTGTCTGTTGTAACTTCTCCTTTTTTCATTTCTAATTTAATTGATATGAGTCCTCTCCTTCTTTTTCTTGATGAGTGTGGCTAATGGTTTATCAATTTTCTTTATCTTCTCAAAGAACCAGCCTTTCGTTTTATTGATCTTTGCTACTGTTTTCTTTGTTTCTATTTCATTTATTTCTGCTCTGATGTTTATGATTTCTTTCCTTCTGCTAACTTAGGGTTTTGTTTGTTCTCCTTTCTCTAGTTCCTTTAGGTATAAGGTTAGATTGTTTACTTGAGATTTTTCTTGTTTCTTGAGGTAGGCTTGTATAGCTATAAACTTCGCTCTTAGAACTGCTTTTGCTGCATCCCATAGGTTTTGGATCATCATGGTTTCATTGTCATTTGTCTCTAGGTGTTTTTTGACTTCCTCTTTGATTTCTTCAGTGATCTCTTGGTTATTTAGTAACGTATTGTTTAGCCTTCATGTGTTTGTGTTTCTTACGTTCCTTTCCCTGTAATTCATTTCTAATCTCATAGCGTTGTGGTCAGAAAAGATGCTTGATATGATTTCAGTTTTCTTAAATTTACTGAGGCTTGATCTGAGACCCAAGGTGTGATCTATCCTGGAGAAGGTTCCGTGCGCACCTGAGAAGAAAGTGTAATCTGCTGTTTTTGGATGGAATGTCCTATAAACATCAATTAAATCTATCTGGTCTGTTGTGTCATTTAAAGCTTCTGTTTCCTTATTTATTTTCATTTTGGATGATCTGTTCAGTGGTGTGAGTGAGGTGTTAAAGTCCCCCATTAGTATGGTGTTACTGTCAATTTCCTCTTTTGTAGCTGTTAGCAGTCACCTTATGTATTGAGGTGCTCCTACGTTGGGTGCATATATATTTATAATTGTTATATCTTCTTCTTGGATTGATCCCCTGATCATTGTGTAGTGTCCTTCCTTGTCTCTTGTAACATTCTTTATTTTAAAGTCTATTTTATCTGATATGAGTATTGCTACTCCAGCTTTCTTTTGTTTTCCATTTGCATGGAATATCTTTTTCCATCCCCTTACTTTCAGTCTGTTTGTGTCCCTAGGTCTGAAGTGGGTCTCTTGTAGACAGCATATATATGGGTCTGGTTTTTGTATCCATTCAGCAAGCCTGTGTCTTTTGGTTGGAGCATTTAATCCATTCACGTTTAAGGTAATTATCGATATGTATGTTCCTGTGACCATTTTCTTAATTGTTTTGGGTTTGTTTTTGGAGGTCCTTTTCTTCTTTTGTGTTTCCAACTTAGAGAAGTTCCTTTAGCATTTGTTGTAGAGCTGGTTTGGTGGTGCCGAATTCTCTTAGCTTTTGCTTGTCTGTAAAGCTTTTGATTTCTCCATTGAATCTGAATGAGATCCTTGTCAGGTAGAGTAATTTTGGTTGTAGTTTCTTCCCTTTCATTACTTTAAGTATATCATGCCACTCTCTTCTGGCTTGTAGAGTTTCTGCTGAGAAATCAGCTGTTAACCTTATGGGAGTTCCCTTGTATGTTATTTGTCGTTTTTCCCTTGCTGCTTTCAATAATTTTTCTTTGTCTTTAATTTTTGTCAATTTGATTACTATGTGTCCCGGCGTGTTTCTCCTTGGGTTTATCCTGTACGGGACTTGCTGCGCCTCCTGGACTTGGGTGGCTATTTCCTTTCCCATGTTAGGGAAGTTTTCGACTATAATCTCTTCAAATATTTTCTCGGGTCCTTTCTCTCTTCTCCTTCTGGGACCCCTATAATGTGAATATTGTTGCCTTTAATGTTGTCCCAGAGGTCTCTTAGGCTGTCTTCATTTCTTTTCATTCTTTTTTCTTCATTCTGTTCTGCAGCAGTGAATTCCACCATTCTGTCTTCCAGGTCACTTATCCGTTCTTCTGCCTCAGTTATTCTGCTATTGATTCCTTCTAGTGTAGTTTTCATTTCAGTTATTGTATTATTCATATCTGTTTTTTTGTTCTTTTATTCTTCTAGGTCTTTGTTAAACATTTCTTGCATCTTCTCGATCTTTGCCTCCATTCTTTTTCCGAGGTCCTGGATCATCTTCACTATCATTATTCTGAATTCTTTTTCTGGAAGGTTGCCTATCTCCACTTTATTTACTTGCTTTTCTGGGATTTTATCCTGTTCCTTCATCTGGTACATAGTCCTCTGCCTTTTCATCTTGTCTGTCTTTCTGTGAATGTGGTTTTTGTTCCACAGGCTGCAGGATTGTTGTTCTTCTTGCTTCTGCTGTCTGCCCTCTGGTGGATGAGGCTCTCTAAGAGGCTTGTGTAAGTTTCCTAATGGGAGGGACTGGTGGTGGGTAGAGCTGACTGTTGCCCTGGTGGGCAGAGCTCAGTAAAAGTTTAATCCACTTGACTGCTGTTGGGTGGGGCTGGGTTCCCTCTGTGTTGGTTGTTTGGCCTGAGGCAACCCAACACTGGAGCCTACCTGGGCTCTTTGCTGGGGCTAATGGCAGACTCTGGGAGGGCTCACACCAAGGGGTACTTCCCAGAACTTTTGCCAGTGTCCTTGTCCCCACGGTGAGCCACAGCCACCCCCTTCCTCTGCAGGACACCCTCCAACACTAGCAGGTGGGTCTGGTTCAGTCTCCCCTGTGGTCACTGCTCCTTCCCCTGGGTCCCGATGCACACACCACTTTGTGTGTGCCCTCCAAGAGTGGAGTCTCTGTTTCCCCTAGTCCTGTCAAAGTCCTGCAATCAATTCCCACTAGGCTTCAAAGTCTGATTCTCTAGGAATTCCTCCTCCCGTTGCCAGACCCCCAGGTTGGGAAGCCTGACGTGGGGCTCAGAACCTTCACTCCAGTGGGTGGACTTCTGTGGTATAAGTGTTCTCCAGTCTGTGAGTCACCCACCCACCAATTATGGGATTTGATTTTACTGTGATTGCGCCCCTCCTACCATCTCATTGTGGCTTCTCCTTTGTCTTTGGATGTCAGGTATCTTTTTTGGTGAGGTCCAATGTCTTCCTGTCGATGGTTGTCCAGCAGCTAGTTGTGATTCTGGTGTTCTTGCAAAAGGGAGTGAGAGCACGTCCTTCTACTCCGCCATCTTGGTTCCTCTCTGGGCTAGATTCTTCTATAAGGATTTCTTAAAATATAAATTATCTGTTAATTTATCTGCTTGGTCTTCATAACCAACCCATCAGGTGTGATCCCAGCTTTGCCCATGAGTAAAATAAGCCACTAGAAATGGACTTGCTCCGGGACTTCCCTGGTGGTGTAGTGGTTAAGAATCCGCCTGCCATTGCAGGGGACACGGGTTCGAGCCCTGGTCCAGGAAGATCCCACATGCCGCGGAGCATCTAAGCCCATGCGCTGCAACTACTGAAGCCCACATTGCTTGAGTCCATGCTCTGCAACAAGAGAAGCCACCGCAATGAGAAGCCCATGCAACACAACGAAGTGTAGCCCCCGCTTGCCACAACTAGAGAAAGCCCAGATGCAGCAACGAAGACCGAACGCAGCCAAAAAGAAAAGAATGAAATGGACTTGCCCCAACATATGCCACCAGTAAGTGGCAGGAGCAGGGCTGGAACTGAGGTCTTCGGACCCCTGGGCCAGTTCTCGTTCTACTCTGCCGTGGTTCTGACTCCTCTTTCTCACAGGTCACCTGTCTTTTTCTTCCTGCCCCAAGAGGATAACTTTTGGTTAAAACAAAAACATTTTCTTGGTTTTTTTTTTTGCGGTACACGGGCCTCTCACTGTTGTGGCCTCTCCCGTTGCGGAGCACAGCCTCCGGACACACAGGCTTAGCGGTCGTGGCTCACGGGCCTAGCCGCTCCACCGCATGTGGGATCTTCGCGGACCGGGGCACTAACCTGTGTCCCATGCATCGGCAGGTGGACTCTCAACCATTGCGCCACCAGGGGAGCCCTTTCTTGGTTATTTTTAATAGGTAAGCAGGATTGGGACATGCACATGGTGATATCAGGCAGGACAAGCAGAGGAGACTGCTTTCCAGGGGTTTTCACACCTTAAGTTGTGTGAATCGGGAGCTATTCATGAAACCCCAGGTAGGGTCATTGTGCGTATCCCTTTCCAGAATCTGGAAACGGACCAGTGATGCCACATGACACCCAGCTCTTGAGGAGCTTGGCCCATTCTAGCTCCATACACTATTTTTGCAGTCCCATGTCAGCTCTTCCTGAAAGCAAAGCTTCAGACCGCCCATTAGCAAATAATTTCTTTTTCAAGAAGTTGCCCCGAAGCCATTTCTTTACATGAAAGCTTTTAGTTCATCCCTACCCTAGAAATTCAGTTTACCACCAAATGAAGTTTTTTAGAGGCGGTTGTTATTATTTCTTTTAAGGAGAAGTATCAGGACAGGGGTTGATGGAAGCAATAAAGAAAACCATTAAAATAGATTGCCAATTACGCTGCTGCTTCCTGGTGAAGATGGCAGCAGTGGGCGTTTTCCAGCTCACATGGTGATGTGGTTGTTATAACAGTAGCCAATGGCTGGGCGTCCAGGCCACAGTTAGACTGACTATTGTGTAGCTGGTCACTGGAAGCTCTCAGGGAATTGGGTCCAAATTGGGATCCCTTTTTAAAATCAGACTCTGAGATCTAATTTCATAAGGAGAAATAGAGTTATGAAAGAAAGTAATGTAATAGAGAAGAATCTGAAGACATGGATTCTAACTCCCACGTTATTATGGGCTAATTACCTATGTGACTTTAGGAATGTCACTTCACAGCTCTGGGCCTCAACTTCCTGACCTGTAGAATGAGGTGGTTGGATCACATCTGTGATACCTGACCCTCACTATGCATCAGGATCACCTGAGGAGTGCCTAAAAAAAATACACCCCAGCCTCATCCATAGAGACTCTGATTTAATTGCTGTGGGGTACGCCCAGCATCGGTATTTCTAAAAGTTCTGCAGGGGATTCAAATGTGCAGCCCAGTTGGATCAACTCTAAAATACCCTCTAGCCGTAACAGTCTATTCTAAAATATATATAGCTGGTCTCTTACCAAGGAATTTATAAGCTACACAACAGCTTGTAAATGGGTTTACTATAATGAAGAACACTGATCATTTTTGTCTTGAAAAACATAGAAAAGTTATTAAAGAGTTATTGAAGCTATGTCATTGATTTGTACAATAAGCTAATTCTGCAGGGGAAGCCATAAAAGTTTTCTTCTATGAGGCATGGAGGATAGGAGAAAGAGTTTAACATAGCCAGAAGGGAGGAATTGCTGTTTTTAGGTAACTGAAAGTGTTTTTCCTCAGAGTTTATGTTGGGAGAACTGGTTCATAGGCCTAGAAGAGAATGTTTGGGTTGCAAATTACTTTTAAGGTAAGCACAGTAATTTCTAACCGATACCTCTTTTTAAATCCCAAGGCAGAAATCATATTTTTATAAATGCCAGATTATTAGGTCTGGTTTGGGGTCAAAATTCCAGTCCTTGCAGCAAATTACCCTTCCTTGGGAATCAAATTCCCCCAAACCAGATTTATTTTTAAAGGCAATGCACTGGAAAACATAAGATTAATTGAACATTCCTTTTATTTACTTAGTTTCAAATTATTAACCATATAGGAATTGGGCTGAATGATTTCATAGTTTATACTTGGATATCAAAAGAAAAATTAAGAGATGTGGCATCAAATTTGATACTGAAGGTTTCCTCACAAGTACTTTCTGTTCAAGCCTTTGGTTCCTTGGATCCCCAAAGGTGGTTATCATCCAGCACATAAGCCGGTCATAGTAAATCCAAAGCCCAAGGTCACCTCTCTTCCGTCCCTCGCTCCCTCCCCACCACACACATAAAAAGCTCTGGCTATGTAATCCTCTTTTGTGTCAGAAGAATCTAGGCAAGATTGAGAACTGTTGTTTCTTGCAAACAGGAAGGCACCATCTATAGCCATGATAAACTTCACATTTGTTTTGAAGCCTGTGAGCTATAACAATCCTATACCAGGAAAGGATAGTAACTGACCTCATGTGGCATCGGGTAGGAACAGATATAATTAGATAAGAGGCACTTTTAAAACAATCAACGTTTCTACTTATTACTAGCCCTTGACTCCTTTTCCTAAAAAGAAAATTGAGTTTGTATTTGAAAATTCTTTGAGGCTTAAAAAAAAAAAAATCAGGTGTTAGTTTTTTAAGTACAGAAAAGCATAATGAAGAAAAGAAAAATGACCCCAAATTCATCACCCAGGTAATCCTGTAAACATTAGAAACTCAAATGTCCAAAACAGGCACAAAAGACTACTCCTTAGATATCTACTTTTTAAAAAAAAAATAAGTATAGTTGATTTACAATATTCTGTTAATTTCTGCTGTACAGCAAAGTGATTTGGTTCTTAGGTATCTATTTTTTTTTTTTTTTTTTGCGGTACGTGGGCCTCTCACTGTTTTGGGCTCTCCTGTTGTGGAGCACAGGCTCCGGACGCGCAGGCTCAGCGGCCATGGCTCACGGGCCCAGCTGCTCCGCGGCATGTGGGATCTTCCCGGACCTCGGTACGAACCCGTGTCCCCTGCATCGGCAGGCGGACTCTCAACCACTGTGCCACCACGGAAGCCCTTAGATATCTACTCTTAATAGATAACTTTTTTTTTAATTTAAAAAATGAGACTAGAATATAATAACTAATTTTTTTCTTTTTTTGCCCACTTAGGTGCCAATTCCTATTCTAACTTCTAATTCTCTAACAACTATTACAAGGTAGATACTATTATTATCCTCACCTTACAAATGAGAAAAGATGCTAAATAATTTATCCAAGGTCATGGTTAATATGCAGCAGGGCTGAGATTTGAACTCAGGTCACCTGGCTTCCAAGGCCCAACTCATAAACCATTTCTCTATGCTGTATATCACAGAATTTTGGGGACCTAAACTGTAGAAAGTTCTCATTATGCTTGCTAAGTAGCTAGACTGCTATGAAAATTGTGAATTATTATCTTAGGTTCTGAAGAACTCATCTCAAGACCATCTCATTCTGCTCCTTTTCCAGAACTGCCCTTTGGGATCAGCTCAGAAAAGTAGAATTTGTTTTGTTTTGTTTTGTTTTTAATTGGACTAGAGTTGATTTACAGATTTTGGTTTTAATACCCGAAAGATTATGCAACTTTATATATATAGTGTTTCAGATTAAAATTAATAAGTTTATAAGGAGGAAAATGCCAATTGTGCGTACAGTGTATTGAAACTGATTTTCCTGTTTGTTCTCCTTCCTTTTTCATTTGTTCAGTTTTTTCTCCCCCTTAATTCTCTTTAAACTATGGTCAGGATTTAAGCCATGGAGAACCACTTCCCTCAGAGCAATGACGGTGGTGGTGGTGGTTCTTGTACTCTGCCTGTTGAAGCCTAGGACATGAGTTGCCTTCTAGAATGCAGAATGTGCTCAGGGAGCAGTTTAAGGGACCAGGATCCTTTCTCTAGTTGTAATCAATATCTCAGAAGCCAATATTTCATAAATACAGATAGAAAATTCTTTTCCTACATGCAGTCTATTACACATGTGGAGGTGCATCTCCCACTTTGGGGGGCTTGCTTACACATTTGTAGAGTCATAGATTTATTCGTTCATCACACTTTTTTCTTTAAAAGTTTTTTTGGAATTCAAAAACTTGTTTGTTTTATAAGTAATAAGGGGAAGCGTGCATTTGTTGTATAAGTAATAAGTGGAAGCATACAAATAGACATAACCATCAGATTTACAAGAATTAAAATCTGAAAATAACAAATGTTGGAGAGGCTGTAGGTACACAGAAACTCTCACAATACTGCTTCTGGGAGTGTAAAGTGTTACAACCATTTGGAGAGTAATTTGGAGATGGTCAAGTTGAAGCTGTGTACACCCTACAACCTAGTGATTCCATTCCTGGGTCTATACCCATAGGAAACCCTTGCATCTGTGTTTAAGGAAACAAGTACAAGAGTGTTCACCACAGCACTGTTTGTAATGAAAAACAGACAAACTGGAAACAAACCTAACTGAAATGGAGAAATAGAGTGGTTATTTTTCATGCAGTGGAATACTATACAGGTGTAAAAATGGATTAAGTAGAACTATGAGCACCAACGTAAGTAAATCTCCAAAACATTATATTGAACGGAAAAGGCAAGCTTCAGGAGAATATGGATACTGTGGCTCCACATAAACCTTTAAAACATTATGTTGTTCATGGTTATAAACACACCCAGTAAATATTTTAAAACACGTATGGGATTGATGACTACCGATATCAGGGTAGTGGTTTACTGTGGAGTGGAAGATGGGTGATGGGTGTGGGGCTTTACTTAACATCTGTTATGTTTCACTTCTTAAACTGGTTAGTAGGTACAAGGATGTCATGTTTCACTTCTTAAACTGGTTAGTAGGTCTGTAATTATCTAAATTTTTTCGTATGCTTTAAGTATGTCACAGTTTAAGACTAGAAAAGAAAACAAGTATCTTGTACAAGTACATTAATTTCAAAGTAATTTATACGGCACTGACTTTTCTGCTGACATGAAGAAAAGTGCTCCTGGAATATTCCTCCTGTTTCTTACCTACACAATTATTTGTGTAGGTAAGGACAATAAACAGGGCAGCTTTCTAAAGCTTGTTAAAATAAAGGGAGTCTTTTCTGCTAAGCTTTTACTCTCTTTCGTTCCTTCCTTCCATATTCTCTAAGGCTTTTCCCTGCCTTAGGAGATTTGTCTGTTTGGCCTGATTCTAATTTCCTCTGTAGAATATCTTCCCTTGGGAGATGAGATGCAAGCTTCCTTTTTGTGTTAGTGCTTTCTCCTATTACATATATAAAAGTAAAGAATCTTCTTTTTAGCGATTTACACTACATGATCCATTTGGTTAATTGTCTTCTGGTCTTCCCAGACTCTGATTATTTTCAAGAATAATCAGGGTCCCATTTGCTTTCACAGTGCCAGAAAATTTTGTTTTATTCATTGTTTTTAAAAAAACCCCTCATATCCTTTGTGAATTTCTTGTATTTATCACTCTATACTCTGCATTTATTTATTAGTCAGGATTTTGTTGGATGCAAGTGACAGAAATCCCTCTCAAACTAGTTTAAGCAAAAATGTCACGTTTTGGAGACAGATGGTAGTGATGGTTGTAAAGCAGCGTGGATGTACTTAATGCCACAGAACTGTACACTTTATTTATTTTTTGCAGTACGCGGGCCTCTCACTGTTGTGGCCTCTCCCATTGTGGAGCACAGGCTCCGGACGCGCAGGCTCAGCGGCCATGGCTCACGAGCCCAGCTGCTCCGCGGCATGTGGGATCTTCCCGGACCGGGGCACGAACCCGTGTCCCCTGCATCGGCAGGCGGACTCTCAACCACTGCGCCACCAGGGAAGCCCAGAACTGTACACTTTTAAAAAGTGACTTTATGGGCCCCCCTGTACTGGGACGTCTAAAAGGGCTTCAGGAAACTTTTTTTTTCATTTTATTCCTTGGACACCCAATGTTTAACTTCTCATCATTTCTTTTTTAAGTTTCAGAAGTGCAAGCTTCCTTCCGTATGTGACAGATTCATGTGGGAGGTGGGAGTGTACTGTGGGATGGGTCCCAGGTGATTTCATGGAGAAGCTGGCTACTGAACTGTGGTTATTGGCTTGGGAGCAGTTAAAAGAAAAGTTCTCAAAGTAAACTGATCAGCTTGAGCAAGGGTGTGAAGATGGGAAAATGCAGGAAAATAGTCCACTTTGGCTCTCAAATGCCCTGTACCATGTGTGCAGAGTGAAGGGGTGTGGTATAGCTGAGTTCAAGAAAGGTGGCCGGGAATAGCAGTGAGTCCCACTGGTATTTTAGACACCCCTGGAGGATGGAGGGTGAACACGAGGACTGGGATAGTGGCCTCAGAAAGAAGGCAGAGACTCCTGCTCTGGGGAATTTTTCAGGGGAAGGAGTGTTGGAGAAGGATCATCTCAGTAAACATTTTTCGTTCCTTCTATTCAAATGTCTTTTTTATGTTTTCATTTATAGGATAATCTTTCCATGTCTCTGCCATTTTACAGGATCTCTTTTAAAGTATCCCAAGCAAATAAGAATCCTTCCTCTTCTGGTGTCCTGATCTCAAGAATGATCCTTTCCTTCTCATTCTCGTGTTTTAACTCTGCCTGTAAATTTTCTTATTTATAACCTAAACCCTCATGCTATTGCTAATCTTATTTTATCCATCCATAGGAAGCAGAGGGAATATTTTAGTCTAGGAGTGGAGGGCTTTGTTGCTAAATATTTTTTTCCTTTGGGGACAATTACTCAGATGTTTTTCTGGAAACTCTGTGGGAAATGTGTTTTGAGTTGAACTGTAGACTCTTTAGATGTGGAAAAGACCTAAAAAACAAAACAAAACAAACCTCAAAAAAAACCCCTAAGCCAACGAAATGTAAAATAGATAGCTAGTGGGAGGCAGCCGCATAGCACAGGGAGATCAGCTCAGTGCTTTGTGACCACCTAGAGGGGTGGGATAGGGAGGGTGGGAGGGAGACGCAAGAGGGAGGGGATATGGAGATATATGTATACATATAGCTGATTCACTTTGTTATACAGCAGAAACGAACACACCATTGTAAAGCAATTACACTCCAATAAAGATGTTAGAAAAACCCCCAAACCCAAGCCATCCAACCTGCTCATTTAACAGATGAAAAAACTGGACCCCACAGTGGTTAAATAACCCTATCATATGTTTATTACCTCAAAGGATAAAAGTCTCAAGGGTGCACCTAGAGGAAGAGCAGGTGAATGATTCAGAACCATTATTGCTCTGTCCCAAAGTGGAAAATACGCTCTCTGGACTTGTTATCTGCCTGTTTTCCTGTTGCTTAATTTCTCAATTGTTTTACACAACAATTTCAAGTATCTCTGAGGTGCAGAGTCGAGTGTGATACTTTTGCTGCCTCTCTGCAGGAGAGTCTATTATGTCATTTAAGCAAGTACTAGACTTTCTCTGGTTGAGTCACTTGAAGTTTGGGGGGCTGGAATGACACTAATATTTTCTGTATTAAAGAACACTAATGTGTTCCCCTATTGAAATCTGTTTGGGGAGCCATCCAACCTTAGTGAAAATCTGTATCTCTGCATGGTTTTAGAGCCTTTGAATGAAGTCCTGGTGGTATTTACATCATATCTGGCACCCTGGATTTTTCTTTGCTTCTTTATGGGTTTTCATGGAAAAGTATATGAATCAGTCAGCAAACAGGAGGTAATGGTGATTATCTAGATAACCTAGTAATGTGGAAGATAATTGGGCCACGAAAAAAGTGGGAGGAAAATGAAATGATCTCTATTCATAAGCAAAGCCAGGCTCACTTGGCAGTGATGAGAAAATAGTCATCACTTCTTTATCTTAGGCATGGGAGCTTTTACAGATCAGCCAGCTCTGCCTTTTTATTTGTGATGGTGATTGTGTCTTTATTTTCAGTCAAGAGAGTGATTTTGGTTGGTTGTTTTTCTATCAATGTGCTTGCTTACACTAGCCACTGGCTGCCTTAGATTTCATGCTATTTCAGGGCAGTAAGGTAGTGTTTCCTAGAAGTTGATGCTTGTGATGGCAGCAATGCTTTTCTGCTGGAAAAAAGCAAGAAAAGGTAGTTTTGTGTGAGGCGTTGTTAGGCAGAATGGGATGTCTACTGTCTTCCAGTTAGAGAAGGGCAAGAGGAAGACGGTGAAACGTGCCTTTACTCAGTGTCTTAGAGAGAGGTCACCCTTGCTCTCCTCCCAGGATCCAAATCAATTTCTAAAAAGAACTCTGACTGGTCAGCCTGCGTCATGTACTTGCCCTGGTGGTGAGGACAGCTGAGGGAAGTGTTTTAATGAAAAATTTCATTGGAATCACAGGGATTTAGGGGGGACGGTTCCTAAAATTGGAGGGAGGTAGGACAGACTAAAAAAGGTCCCGGATTTTCCCTGCAGTGACACTGATCCTTTGGAGGGCATCGAATAGTTCACAGTAGGTAAGCCTCAGAAATTTGTTGGGTCACTTATAGGATGAGCCAAGGAAATAGTGTGTTTCTGCCCAAGTGAGAGACTTTCAGGGTGAAGTATCAACTCATCTTCTCTGTTGAGTGGAAGTACCATTCTTGTAGATTACTTCCAGATCAGGACAATAGTTTTTGAGAACAATACCAGACACACTATATTTCGAAGGATGATTTTGTGCTCTGTACCTTCACGTGAGTTACAGCCAGAAGAGCTAGGTGATTTCCTCTCGGTTTTAGCAATAAAGAAACAGGCAACAAGGGGTGAAGTTTCAGAGGCGGCAGGGGGCTGAACAAATCCTTGAACCCAAGTCTGCGTGACTTTTTGTGTTCTTTCCTCTACACCCTAGCTGCTTGTCAGAGAACCGGTGTGTGCTACTATTAATCAAGATTGTGAATTTAAATACAAATTGAGACCGGAGTGTGGAGGAAACAGCCTCATAAATCCTGACACAAAAGTTTAAGGCTTTTAAAATACCTTCAATATGTCTTGGCTCTTAGGATCTCTCTGTTTGTTGTCACATAATTAGGACCAAAGACCTAATTGCAGGTTGATTTCTAAAACTGCATGCCCCTTGCCAGTAGGATTTATGTTGAGACATTTACTTTAATTAAATGGCTACTTAGTAACAGGACTTAATATGTATCTTTTAAAGTACCAGATATTTTTTTCAGATACTTGGTCAACCAAGAGTATGTTTCTTCCTCATTAACAGTACATAGACATGTTTCTTTCTGTTAATTGAAGCCATGTGAGGCCATCATAATTATTTGGGGAGATGTTCTCTAATCTGTGTTTTTTTAGGGATGGGTTAAATTGGAAACTGGATTCACTGCCTCACACTTTCCCCTTTCAAGTGTTAAACTGAGGTATTGGTTTAACCCCGGCACCAGGAGACCCTTGTGCTGCCCAAACCTGAGGTTTCTGTAGTCCAGCTGATGCCAGACAAAATGGCCTTTTCTCACTCAAAAGCGAGAAAAAGCTTCAGTTGAAAAACTGGAGCTGACTATTTACTTCTTAGTGTTTTTCAGTGAACAGAGTGAAATAAGCTATCACATTTTGCTTAGATTTAATATATCACCCCAACATAGAAAGTTCTGATGCAAAACTAATGATGACGTATCAACTTGCTTTTTTTTTTTTTTTTCACCATTGTGGCCTCTCCCGTTGCGGAGCACAGGCTCTGGACACGCATGCTCAGCGGCCATGGCTCACGGGCCCAGCTGCTCCGCGGCATGTGGATCTTCCCTGACCGGGGCACGAACCCGCATCCCCTGCATCGGCAGGTGGACTCCCAACCACTGCGCCACCAGGGAAGCCCCTCAACTTGCTTTTAAAATATAGCTGTTGGTTATTCTAGTCCCTGAATTCTGGTTTGGCCTGACTTGGAGCATCCATCTAGGGAGAAGCAGCCCTGATCTGTGGTCTGAGGCTTTGCTTCTGCTGTAGCTGTTGATGTCGCTGGGCTTCTGTGTTCTAGTCACTCTTCAAAAGTTACATTTAAATTGCAATTTCATTTAGACATCTGTTTTCATGTTTAGGGTTTATAATGTTTCTTTTCTCTCTCAAGTATATCAGTGATGGATATTAACTGTAAATTTAGAATATACACATGAGAAAAAGAAAAAAAAGGAGAAAATAACTCATCTGTAATCTAATCACTAAGAGAAATACTATTGACTTGTTGATATTTTTCCTGTTTTCTTTATACTTGTTTATGTGTTTATGTACTTTAAAATATAGGCTTGCTATTTCATTGTATGTGTTACTTAGTGTGACAAAATGCTTTTTGCATGTATGCCATGTGCCAGGGCTTGGATATGGTTTTGTTTACCTTTTTTCTCACTCAATCTTATATAACAAATATTTCTCCAAGTCTTTAAAAATTCTTTGAAATATAATTTTTGATAGCTGCATAGTATTCTACCATTTGGATGTGTGCCATATTTTATTTCATTATATCCCTAAGATTATTAAGAAGATTCCAATTATTTTCTATAATAAACAACACCCCAATCAACATGTCGAACATAAATCTTTGTGCTCATCCCTGATTGTTTCCTTAGGGCAATTTCCCACAAGAATTACAGGAATAAAGGCTGTGAAGATACGTGCAGCGCATTCGAGTGTACCCTTCAGCTGTAACCTCCATCTTATTCTATGATTCTTTGTCCCCTAAAGTGATGTGGATTGCTTTAATGTGATCCTAACACTTACACAGCGTTACAAAAACCTAAAATATGCTTTAGGAAAGATTCTGTACTCCCAAAGATACAAACATTTAATCTCTTAAAGTGGCTGTGGTTGAGATATGTTTCTTTACTTAGGAATGAAAGTGTCCTAAGTTTGTTTACTCAAAAAGTCTATTAAAACAGATCATTAGAAGTGCTGGAATTGTCTTGTTTATGAAAACTTACAGTTGATTTCAATTGACCATTAAAAGATCGTATGAACCAGTCGCCAAAAGCTTAGCAATGTACGGGCCCAATTCCATTATTTGCTTAATAACAGATTTTTATGCTGAGGCTTAGCATCTAAGGCTGATAATTGTGGCATCATAAGATTGCATAGTGCTCGAGTGTATAATAAGCCTTGCTTAGCTGGAGTAGAGATATATTTACCAGTGCTCTGCTAATGAGCTGTTCTTTATATCATTTAATTAGCCAGATTTATTTTAGCTAAGGTTAAATGTGTTTAATATATTTAAAAGAAGTTTTAAAATAACATGTGCTGAAATCAGTTAGAAGAAATGCAGAAAAATTCCAAATAGGCTTGCTGTGGAGTAGTCACCATGCAGATATTATTTTGGTTCATCTTAGAAAAACCAGAAAACTGGTTGGAAGAAAACGTACTGAATCCTAACCCATGCCAAAAATAATATTGTCTAGGGGCTTCCCTGGTGGCACACTGGTTGAGAGTCCGCCTGCCGGTGCAGGGGACGTGGGTTCGTGCCCCGGTCCGGGAGGATCCCACATGCCGCGGAGCGGCTGGGCCCGTGAGCCATGGCCGCTGAGCCTGCACGTCCGGAGCCTGTGCTCCGCAACGGGAGAGGCCACAACAGTGAGAGGCCCGTGTACTGCAAAAAAAAATAAAAATAAAATAAAATTGTCTATATTATCAGCCCTTCTTTTTATAGACCACTTGTGGAAGCAGATGTCCAGTCCTCTCCTTTGGAAGGTACTCCTTATTCAGCCTACTCTTGTTGTGGGTGATGTATCGATCACGGCTTACCAAGTGGCTAGATTTGTGAGTGTGTATAGGAGGCAGAAGTCATGTAAAATCAAAATTACCCTTGAGAGTCTCTTTGGAAGGCCCCACCTTGGAGGCCAACACAGCCAGTTTTGCCTGCAGAGTTGGAATTCACTGCTGTTTCTTTGAGCACCAGACAAGCAGTTGGCTTGAGTGTAAGGGCCAACTTGTATGAAGAATATATTTCCCACCAGGATCCCGCTCGGGTCTGAGATGTCCACACAGGGAGGAACTCACTGGGATGAGACTGACTGAGGGAGCTGAGGAATGATGTTGCCTTCTCTTCTTTACCCTGGGGCGTGAGGTCATTGAGTGGGTTGGCTGGTGCGTGTGTCTGTCTGCCTGTCTCCCTCCCTCATGGTAGGTATAACTGAATTCTTTTGAGAGAAGGCATGTGTGACGTGACACCACAGCAGTTGCCATGATGCAGAATTTTTACCCATGGAGAAGTTCTTCTGTGAGACCTTCCAGTGACCTTATTGTTCAGTACACACTATGAAAGCAGAGTAGAAGAGGAAGGAGGAAGGAATGTGTTACTTTGCAACTAACCTATAATAATACTATAACTTTCCTTTCCCTACATTCAGTGAGCAGAGATTTATTGAGAGCCTACTACATGCTAGGACTTAGGGACACAGTAGTGACCATCCCTGATCTTCTGGAACTTATGGTCTTGGTAGGTCCTTGAGAGTGTGCCTTTGCCTAGACAACAGTGGACTGACTAGATAATCATTACACCTATAAGGACTAAATATTTGGTGCAGGAAATGCTTATTTGGGGTTCTTGATTTGGGACTGTATGATGAACATGGTTTCTTTGAGAGCTATCCGTTACCTAAGCTCACACGGCTACTGACATAATAACCAACCTCAGAGGCCAGTTGACCTTCCTGTCTGATGCCGGCGTGCTCTCACTGCATCACCACCTACCCGGTTTCAAACTCAGCTCAAGTACTGCCTGATCGCTGGCCTCTTCTGTGTCCACTGGCACCAGCAACTCCTCACTCCAGCTCTTCAGTCTCAGGATCTGCATGCCTGTCATATCTCCTCTGCTTCTCCCGAAGTGGTGGTGGTAGATTGTGTGTGCGAGTGTGTACGTGTGTGTGTGAGAGAGAAGCAGACTCAACGAAGCACATTCCTGTGCATGAGAGTTGATTTGTGATTACTGATCCTTCATCATTAGAGTGATGGTTGCACACCTGGAGAAGAGGGCAAAGTGTTTGGGCCCCCATTGTGTGTGTTCCTTTGGCTCTCTTGCTGTTCACCTTTCTTGGGGCTTCCTTGTGCCATGTCGTCTCCTGCTTGCTGTCTCTCACTATTCTTCTTATCTGAGTTATGGTTTATAACCTCCAGTCTTTCTAAATGAACACCTGGACCCTCCAAAGTTGGTAAAGAAGGAGAATCTCATGGTGGGGTGGGGCAGCAGGACCGTGTGGCCCTGACTTGGTCCAAGATTCTTGTGCCCCTCAAGATGGATGCCAGGATGAATGCCTCAAGGTATGCCAGGGTCCACATAATCCACAGGATTAACATGATTTATCTTCCCAGGCAGTTAATTTTTTTTGTCAGTCACCTAAAAACATTATTTTTACATTGAAACAAGCCTGGATATCTTAAGGCATAGACTACAAAATTTACACGAAGTTTTTTTTAAATTTTATTTATTTATTTTTGGGTCTTCGTTTCTGTGTGAGGGCTTTCTCTAGTTGCGGCGGGCGGGGGCCGCTCTTCATCGCGGTGCACGGGCCTCTCACTGTCGCGGCCTTCCTTGTTGCGGAGCACAGGCTCCAGACGCGCAGGCTCAGTTGTTGTGGCTCACGGGCCTAGTTGCTCCACGGCATGTGGGATCTTCCCAGACCAGGGCTCGAACCTGTGTCCCCTGCATTGGCAGGCAGGTTCTCAACCGCTGCGCCACCAGGGAAGCCCCCTACACGAAGTTTAAGTTAAATTATTTTTGAGGCAGACACCCAGAGGGATACGTTCACTCTTGTCTTCTGTTACAAGGACTTTGGAGGAAGAGTTGAAACAGGCCTGGCTGAACCCTGGCTCCTTGGTGCAGTTGTTTGAGATGTAAGAAGCACACGCAGTGCATGTTGGTTGCCCTCCCTCCCTGGTCCCTGCTGCCCCCAGCTGCCCCCTGTGTTATCACTCGCGCCGGAGGTTCTCTGCTCCTTGTGTCACCCCTCTTGCATGCCTACCCGGTCCACAAGCGCTGCGGACATTAATCCTGGGTTTCCTTGGACCTGCTCAAAGGGCAGATCCTGTGGCCCATCAGAATCCTGGGGCCGAATAGTGTGGGAATGAGGCATGTGAAGAGGGATGGAGAGCGGCTGTGGCCAGCTTCGTGACATCAGAATGGGAGGCATCTGCCTCCTTTAGAGAAGGGGCCAGCGTCCCCCTGGCCCGACACCCTCTCTTGGCATCCAGGCATGCAGTGGAGCCTCCTGAATGTGACGGGGTGTCTGTAGTCCCTAGGTGAACCCACTGATGGAGCAGGCCAAGATTAGCTCATAGGCTACCACACAGACCAGAGCAGATTCCACCCTGGTTGCTTTCTGCTGCATCAGAGGCTGCAGGAAGACATTTGTCCCTTGACCCTTTCATTCTTCTCTACGTGGAGCTGAGGCCATGCTCAGCTTCTGTTTCTGACCTCCTTTGAAGCTGCATCTCTCCATGCGGGAGGAATGATATTTGAGCCGAAGGAAGCTGACACATGCCATTCCAGTCCGCATAGCCCTGGCACCCTAATCTCTCCAAGACAAGATGTTCCAACAGGTGGGCAATCCTTCTCTTTTAAGACCTATCTTATAAGAGGAGAATTTCCTTCCTTCTTAATCTCTGGAAGAAGGCGATGCAGTAAGACAGGCATCGGCCTTAAGGAGAATTTTTGAGTGTGCCAAGTGTGTCTTTGATGCCATTCCAAAGGACGCAGCTCAGTGTAGTGGGAAGGGCGCCAGTGTTGGAACTGCACAGATCAGGATCTGGTCCAGCCTTAGTCCCTTGCTACCCTTGTATCATTGGTCAGGTTACTTAAATTTCTGAGCCTCATTTGCCTCATCTGTAAAAGGATGATGTTAATAATAACTCACTGTTAGTGATGAGGAAGAAGCAAGATGATGTACACAAAGGGCTTGGCATGTAGTAGCCAACTGAAAAGTGCCCCTCACGGATGCCCTACAGTCCCCAAGCCCAGTCTCGGGTACAGGGCAGCCCTTCTCAGGAGGCTCCAGATCACATTTATTTTCTTTCCTTGTCTCTATTGAAAACACTTATCCTCCCGTTACTGCTGATCTCTATTTCGGAGTCAAGGGGGAAAAAAAACCTAAATAATTCTCCATAAGATGTGACTAAATGATAATCTAACTCGCTGAGAGGTGATTTCAGCCTAAAGGGGAAACTTTAACTCAAGGGAATTTCTGTTACTAAGAGAAGTCTTTCAGGTAGTAGGCGTGGGTTCCCATGGTTTCTGAGCAGTTTTCTGCTTTACCCATGTTCCCCCAAGTGAGGCCCCAACGTGCCCTCTCTCCCCTGCAATCCTCACCTTGTAGCTGTAGCCCTGTTTTCACTCCCTCTTGGACTAAAACTCTTTTTTTTTTTTTTTTTTAAAGAAGATGTTGTGGGTAGGAGCTTATTAATTAATTAATTTATTCTTGCTGTGTTGGGTCTTCGTTTCTGTGCGAGGGCCTTCTCTAGTTGTGGCAAGCGGGGGCCGCTCTTCATCGCGGTGCACGGGCCTCTCACTATCGCGGCCTCTCTTGTTGTGGAGCACAGGCTCCAGACATGCAGGCTCAGTAGTTGTGGCTCACGGGCCCAGTTGCTCTGTGGCATGTGGGATCCTCCCAGACCAGGGCTCGAACCCGTGTCCCCTGCATTAGCAGGCAGATTCTCAACCACTGCGCCACCAGGGAAGCCCTAGACTAAAACTCTTGCCCTGATAATTTGTTCTCCTGATTCTTAGTCCTCCTCTTGGGCTGTGTGCTGAGGCAGCTTGCTTATCTATTCATCTTACAGAAATCAGAAGTAACAGTTTTAGCGTTTAACTCTTTCTAGCTTTTCATGGTGATTTCCATAAACTGTTCCACTTCTTAGAGGAAAATAAAATAAATAGTTAAATAAAAGACTGGTCAACTTTTTGTCTTTGTCTATCACCAGTGGATTGTCTAGCTTTCTCTTAAACCAGAGTGGCAAACAGGCCAACTGTTCTTGGTTGTTAATCATTGCCTGGGGTACTTGAGTGTTGAGAAAGCTTCTGAGGTTGTGTCTATTTGAGATCGAAAAACGTGTCATGCTTGATTAGTGATGTCTGCTAGAGACACAGGAAGGGAAGTGCAGTGCTGACTACATTATTTGTCATGCCTCTCTCCAACTCTCTAGATATTAGTCATTTCATCATTTCTGTCTTCATTTGCTCTCCCAGTTGAGTGCGGTTGGGATATCAAAGAAGGTACTTGCAAGCCAGGTTTACTCTGGTAATGATTTAGCCTGGCTGAAGCATGACGCCAACTAAAACTTATTTTCTGTAGATTTCATAATTATCCTATTCTTGAGGTCCATTCATATGAATAATTAAGAGTTCTTATAAAGTCAGGGTTTTTGGATCCTGGGGTCCATAAACAGCATCAGGATTTGGTTCATTCAGAGAAACTACTCAAAAGATCTTGCCTTTTCATCTCTAAAGAGCCGTGAGCATGTGAACCGTAGGCAAGGAAATGAATTGCATTCATGAATCACTTGAACAGCACAAAGCAAACCAAAGAGCTGCCTCTAATAGTATTGGCTGTTGTATCCACTTTGCCTTTATTCTAAATGCCTGTTTTCCAGGTAGCCTGATGGATGAATCACACTATGTTCCGAGAGAAGCAGGAAAACAGCCTGGAGAAGATGGGTCACTTACATGGGGTTTCGGGTTATTCTTCTCCAAGGTTACCATTAGAACCCATTTGAAAATATTAAAATGAAAGCCATTCTTGAAAAATAGGCACCCGGTGTGTGGCATGGCTTAGCTTTGCCCGCTCACCTCTCCCGCTGGGAAACTGAACTAGTCTTTGGATGTTGAAAGTCGAAGGGCTAACAGCTCTTCCCCCAAGTGTTGTTTATCCTCTTTTCTTCCCCAGGGTGGGAGGAGAGGTGGGGTGGATAGTCAGATAAGTTTTTCCGTGAATTTAGGAGAAACTGGCCAGCTCTCTCTGACCTCCATTTTTTTCTGCACTGTTGGCGTGTGTGTGGGTGGTTACTGGTACCAAGTGTCCTCCACTAGGGTAACTGCAGGCAGGTTTAGGTCATACCTTGGTTTTGAGGCTCTTCTGTGGAGTTACTGAGAAAATATCTAAAATACTTAACAAATCTTGAGCATCTCTTTGAACATCCTCCAGAGTAAAATATATATTTAGAAAGTTTGAAGAAAGCAAATTTTTTAAAGTTTATCAATACTATCCAAGACTACTGTACAACGATAATCCAATAATAGCAACAAAACTCCCATCACCATTTGGCATCTCCTCTTCCTCTTTCCTTGCTGTATAGTGTATAAAAGGGGGAGGGGGACTTTAACATCTTACTTTTAGGAGTCTGATGTATTTTTTATAAGCTGATTCTGCTTGGAGGCAGGCTCATAAGTACCCGGGGAATGTATACCTCATCCTCATTTCTGTTCTCCTCTAATTTGCCTAAATGTTGCCTAGTTTTCCTCTAAAATGCAAAGGTTAGGATTATTCAGCCATATGGGGCACCAGTTCTTTTTTTCTGTAACATTTCTGGGAAAGCAGATTTTGACTCAGTACTACCAACCAGAAGTATATGAGCTCCTTTGCTGGTGGACCAAGGAAAGGTGTATGACAGGCATGAAAGATCATCATGGCAAAAGAAGAAACTACAAGAGGGCTTTCTCAGTGACCTGACCTAGGTGTGAATTACCTGAGCTGGTATTTAAAAAGGGAGAGGGGAGGGAACACATTCATTTGATAACGTACTTTTTTTCTTGCTGGAATGCTAAAAGATCAGAGGAGACATCCGAGGAGCCACAAAGAAATTAAAATCACCTCTAAAAGAGAAGCAGCTTAATGTGCCATCCACAAGCACAGCTGTTTAAGCCAGGGTCATTCTTATACTGGAATCAAGTAAAGGAATGAACAGAATGTCGTGGCTGTGACTTAAAGCACAAGGGCTCTCTCGTAGGAGCGTCCTGACCTCACCAGTGACCTGGGACTGAGCAGACTTCTGGAGACCATGGGTCAGAGCACCGGGAGTCCCCTCCAGACCTGAAAGGTCCTGAGTGGGGAGAACCTTCAGACAACGCCCCCGTACACGCACATACACACAAGTCGTGATTCTCTGGTGGCTCCTTCCGTGGTCTGTTTTTGGATAACTCCAAACTTGTTCCCAGACCACCTAGCATCTATCCCGAATACAAGAAGGGTTTTCATTTAATTTAGTATGAGGCCACATTTAGTAAATTGTTAATAATGCTTCTGATTTATTAATTTAATATGCCATTCCCATTTTTTTCCTCGTCGATCATTTCTGTTCAAGGAATGATGTATTAAAATGGGGGTAAATTCTTCTTACTTCGCATGAATGAAATACACCGAGAGTAGGCAGTCTGCTTTACAGTTTCACGTATGAATATTAGAAACATAGTGCTGAAGAATACTGGCTTGCTGAGGATATAGCTGTTTAGGGTTATCTTACGGGGCTCTTATACTTAATGACTCTTTCAGAATTGATGATGGAGGAGGGAGAAGGCAGCCCCCTAATGTCCTTTAACTATTATATTATTATTGATAACATAACTAGTCTACTTTTTGTATATTATTTAATACTTTTGAAAATACTTCCACAAGCATCTTTTGCCCGGCAGAGGGTGAACTCCACGTCAGCAAGACTGTGTTTGTTTTTGCCCATCCTTGTACATCTAGCTCTGGCAGAGTGGCCAGTACATAGCCAGGGCTCTGTAATATTGTTTACAGAAAGAAGGAAGGAAGGGGGCAGGAGGAAGGAAGGGGTACAGTCATCTCTCTGCTTCACAGCATCTGCCCTGCCACCATCTTTGTAAGGATGACCATCCCCTCTTAGCTGAAATTATTGCCCCAGTCTTCCCTGTGTTCCCCCTGCCTCTAGTCAGTCCTGCCCTGCCAGTCTGTTTCCACACCACAGCCAGGCGGATCTTTGTTAAGATGTGATTCTGAATATATCACTCCTTTGTGTTAAGCCTCAACCCTTTCTGTTTCCCTGAGGACAAATGATGAAGTCTTAGCGTGGCACACAAGTGCTTGGGGCTCTACCTTGCCCACTTGGCCAGCCCCAGGTCTTGCCACTCCTTTCCTTGCATCCTTTTCTCTAGCCACCCTGAGCTGCTCGCATTTCCCCACACATGCTAGGCTCCCGCTGGCCTCTGGGCCTCTGTAGATGTTGCACCCTCAGCCTGGAATCCCTTTTGTCTGGTCACCTTAGGACTCTGGGTTTGATGTTACCTCCTCCTGGAAGCCTTCCCTGATAACTCAAGGCTGGGTTGGGTGCCCCTCTCGTGTGACCCCCTAGTTCTCACTGGGATGTAATTGCTTACTTTTCTGCCTTGCTAGATTCCAAAGCTTCCTGAGGCTGGGGACTGTGTCTTAATCATTGCTGAATCCCCTCAGCCATTGCCCTGCCTGGCTCCTCAGGGGCAACTGAGAGATGTTTGTTGAGCTGGTGGAAGAGGGCACTGTGGTGGAGTTCAACTAGTATGTGAATCAGAGCCGGAAAGATCTTCTCAGTAACTAGCAGTTAACTTGGATCATACTCAAATTCCCCAAGTCTCAGTTTCTCTCTCTGGGAAATGGGATGGAGGACATCGCTTCTGACCTCCAGCAATCGTTGTGAAAATTCCATGAGATGATATAAGAAAGCATTTAGCACAGAGCCTGTCCTGTAATGAGCTCCAGTAAGTTGTTCTTCCTTCCTTCCGTCCCTCCCCGCCTTCCTTGCCAGCTAGGTCAAGCCATGGATTAGAGTCATAGAATTCCCGCATCAGAGTCAGGTTCACGGCAGTGGTTCTAAACCATCTGCCAGGCGGCTAAGACACCTTTTAAAAGTACACACTCCGGGGCCTCACCCCATGGTTCTGGGATGGGGTCCAGGAATCTGTATCTTTTTCAGATTGCTTGTACTCAGCCATGATTGGGAACCTTTGACCTAGTCCAACTTGTGACCAATAACAGGAATCCCACTTACATAGCCCTTGCTGGAACACCTTGGGGGATGGGCAGCTCAGTGCATTTTGGAGTTCTGTTTGCTGTCGGGCAGCTCCTTGAATGTTAGAAACCCTCACTTACCTACTGGGCCTAATTCTGCTTCCAAATGACACCTAGCCTTTAGTTCTGGGTCTGCCTCCTAGAGACAAATGGATTAAGTTCACACGTCTTCCCATAGCCATTCTTCAGATATTTGAAGTTACTACCATGTCCCTTCAAAGGTTTTTCTTTTCCAGGCTAAACATTCCTGTTCCTATAAACTGGAGTTTGCTGACTGGCGCCTGTGGGCTACATCCGGTCCACAGATGTATTTTGTTTGGCCTGGGGTGTTTGAAAAATACTGAATAAGTTTCCAACGTTTAAAAATCAGGGCATTTGCTGAAAAGTCTGGAGCTCTAGCATCTCTTGAAAACTCAAAAGATCTGGAGCCGCAGTTCCAGCTTTGGATGGGATGTAAGTTCTCCAGATTGTTGCACTCTCAAACACTCCATAGTTTTGTCTCACCCCCGCTAATTAAATCATTACATCATGGGTTTTTCAGACCTTTCGTTACTCCTGTTACCTTTTCCTATCTGTGCTCCAGAGTGTCAAGTGGTCTCATTTTTTAAAAAAGTTCTTTATTTTTATGATTATAAGAATAATATTTAATAATAATTTAATATTTAATAATAAAAACAATAGGAAATTTGGGAAATTATGGAAAAATGTAAGACAGAAAATGTATCTGTCCACATACCCTGTGTGAGAATTTTATACATTTCCTTCCAGCGCTTGTTCTTCTGTGCATATTTATATATTGTGAAGCTGGGATCACACTAGAAGTAGTTTCATAGAGTGCTTTTTCCATATTTTCCGCATCTCATTAAATTCCCTCACAAGATCAATTTTAATAACTAAAAGATGCTGTTTTATGTATTGTGCCTTTTTCTGATGGTGGTAAAATACACATAACATGAATAAAATGTACCATTTTAACCATTTTATTTTATTTATTTTTATTTCTGTGGCCGTGCCATGCGGCTTATGGGATCTCTGCTCCCCGACCAGGGATTGAACCTGGGCCACGGCAGGGAAGGGCCGAATCCTAACCACTAGGCCACCAGGGAACAACCTTTTTAAAGTGTACAGTTCAGTGGCATTTGCAGTGTTGTGCCGCTAACCCCACAACCCATTCCAGAACATTTCCAAAAGGAAGCCCCGTCTCCATCAAGCAGTCACTTTCATTCCCTCTTCCTCCCAGTCCCTGACAACCACTGATCTGCTTACTCCCTGTATTTGCTTAATCCAGATATTTCATATAAATGGAATCATACAACGTGTGACCTTTTTGTGACCTTTGTGGCTTCTTTCACTTAGCGTGATATTTTCAGGGTTTGTCCATGTTGTGCTATCTATCACTATATGTCATTCCTTTTCATGGCTGAATAACATTCCATTTTACGGCTATACTGCATTTTGCCTATCCATCAGTTGATGGGCATTTGGATTATTTCCACCTTTTGGCTATTGGAATAGTGCTGCTATGAACATTTGTGTACACGTTTTTATTTGAATGCCCATTTTCAATTCTTTTGAGAATACATCCCGGAATGGGACTTCCAGGTCATATAGGAGTTCTATGTTTACCTTATTGAGGAGCCTCCAGATTATTTTCCACGGTGGTTACACCATTTCGTACTCCCATCAGCCATGTTCCAGTTTCTCCACATTCTCACAAACGCTTACTTTTTGTTTTATTTTGTTTTAGCCATCCTAGTGTGTCTGCAGTGGTGTCTCGCTGTGGTTTTGTTTTGTATTTCTCTGATGACTAACGACGTTGAGCTTCTTTTTGTGTGCATGGCACCCGTTTGTATATCGTTTGGGGCCTTATGTTTTGTAACTTATTTAATAATTTCCTTATAGCTTTTACACTGGTTCCTTTCTAACTTTTGCTCTCATGAATATTGGTGTTATTAATATCTCTATATAAAAATTGTGTGCATATCTAGTTATTTTTGTAGGATGGCTTCCTTGAAGTGCGATTATGGGGTCAAAGGTGTGCTATTTCTAAGGTATTGATATGAAGGATCAGATTCAGTACTGCATGTTTGAGGAGCATATATAAGTTGCCTGGAAAGCCTTTTCAAGTGCCTTTGCTAGGATTTCCATTTCTGACTTACTGCATCAGGCTCATTGGGGTGTGACCCACTTTCCCAGGAGATTCTGATATGCAACCCAGCTATCACTCATTAGCCAAATTTCTTCTGCACCCATGATGTAGGTCTTTAAAAAAAAGAAGAAGAAGAAGAAGAAGCACTTGAGAACTCCACACTATTGACTGTCCCAGTACCCTGACCAGTTCCAAGCAGACTGGTCCTGCTACTTCCCCAGCTGTGAGCAACATGGTCCGTTGGCAAAGTGAGCTTACCATCACCTGAACCCCCTCGGTGGATTTTTTTCCTCGTAAAATCTGGTCTTCCCCTTCTTGTTCTTTGGGAGTTGATTGTTTTGAACCCATTTTTTTTCTGGTGAGGTAACAGAGGTTTCTGTTAGCCTTATGACTTGCCCTAGTTTTATAACACCTACTCGCCAGAGACAAAGCAAAACCAGGCCTCTGGCTTCTCAGGTAATTTTTCTACTTCCCTCAGTGACCTCGTTTCGACATTTTTGATTGGTCATGATCCAAGAAGTCAAATGTAGTTGCACATGCCAAATGTACTCAGAGTCTGTAAAAGAGGGAACAGGCTTCAACACGTCTGGGCAGGCTGTGTCTGTCACACGAAACCTTGGTTTTACTGCCTTTGGCCAAGCCCAGTTCTATCCCTGGGAGGAAGAAGGGCAGCCAAAAGTCCTCCTCGGCTGGGACAGCGGGACTGTGATCTCTAAAGAACCGTGATCATATGGTGCCTTTTAAACCACTGGAGCGTAATGTGGTAACTGGGTAACGGTTGCAAAAAGTTTTGACGTTAGATGTGCAGGGCAGATTCCCAAATCTAGATTTCATCTCCAAAGACACTCATGAGGTCTCCATACCATTTAGTGCCAATGTCAGGGAGAGTGTTGGTGAGGAGAAGGGAGTGTGGAGGCACCAAGAAAAAGACCACCTCAGTTACCGTCATTCGGGCCATAGGAGGCATCAGGACACTGGTTGCCTCGCTGGTACCGAGACTCAGACCTCACTCAGTTGTCTTTGTGGATGGGCTGGTACAGTGGAGGTCAAGGGCTTTTTTTGGTTTTTTTTCCTACTGCTAAATAGAAACACACAGCAAATTAGGTTTTATTTAAACTCAATAATTCCCTCTCCTTGTTAAAAACCCTTATTTTCTGTGCTATGGCTGTCAAGATTATGTCTTTGAACTTGGCATTCAAGTTAACATCCTGGGAGTGAATCTTGTTTTCCTAAAGTTTAAAAAAATATGTTCAAAGCTAATTGTAGACCGGGAAGGGTAGTGAAAACAAAGAAAATTGTAGATTTCCCTGTGGCTCCACCTCCGTTAAAAATTGCTTGTAACTTTTAAATCTCAAGACTTTGAGATGAAAGGGACCTTAATTTACGTATGCTGAATTCATTTGCAAAATTGTGTCACAGAGCCACTTATGTTCAGTATCAAGGCATAATACCTATCTGGCATACACATGGAACTCTCAAATCTTAGTTACCAATATGATAAAATTTAAAACATGGTATTAGGTATATTTTATATTTAGATGAACTTGGTAAGTTGCAAACGTAGCATTGTAGCATAGAGTCAAAGACTAACAGTGTAGTGGTCAGTTTATCAATAACAGCATTTTTTTTTTTTTTTTTTTTTCGCTACACGGGCCTCTCACTGTTGTGGCCTCTCCCGTTGCGGAGCACAGGCTCCGGACGCGCAGGCTCAGCGGCCATGGCTCACGGGCCCAGCTGCTCCACGGCATGTGGGATCTTCCTGGACCGGGTCACGAACCCGTGTCCCCTGCATCGGCAGGCGGACTCTCAACCACTGTGCCACCAGGGAAGCCCAATATAACAGCATTTTTAATAGGGTTTTTGATTCTCAAAAGAGCTCAGTTTTTTGGTTACACTACAGTCACTTCAACTTCATTATTACTTTCTTCCGTGTTACTCATGTTCTTTCCCAGATGGACAGGAACAGTTTAAACAACTGCTATTGTTTACAGGGCACAGAACAACGTGGGGTGTGTGTGTGTGTGCATGTGCAGGGCTGGGGAGGGGTGTGTAGAGAGGCTGGGGAGAGAAGAGACCTGGGGAGTATTTTCAAGCTTACGCTGGCTGGAAGTAGTACATTTAAATCAATGTTAGTGTAGTGCTCTGTGGCAGCTAAACTTGGGATTTTTTTATGTCTTTAAGCAGAGGCTGGGTGGGCGTAGAGGAATACGAGAGGGCATGTTTGGAAATGCAGTGACCTAGAGAAGGGCCTGCTTACTGTCACTCTCCTGAGCATATACATGGCTCAAGTCAGTGCTGTACCCTGGCTCATTTGTCTCTGAAATACAATTGCTTTTTCTCCATCCATCTGAACTGTTCTCAGGCCTTGGTCAAGTACTGCCTCCTCTGCAGATACCGCCTTGATTTCTTAGCCTTTCCTGTTTCCCCCTTTTCTGAATCAGAGAAGCTTCCTAGAATGTTAGGGCTAAAGGGACCACCGAGCTATCGTTGTGCTGGAGGAAAACCTGGCATCCACTTGTGTGAAGTCTGTAGAACGTGGCTCAGTCCCGTCTTACACGGTTTAATTGTTCTGTGTGGGCTAGGCTTACTTCCTCATCTATATTTGGCATTCTCTGAGGGAGGGACTGTCACACATTTCTTCTGCATATTTCATAAAAATAGCCTGTAGTAGGTCCTCAGAAAATGCTTTCCGCTCTGGTAGCACTCTTCTGTGAAATGCACTGGCCAGGATGGACACTGATAGAGGCTGTTTGCTGTGCCACCAATTAGAAACAACCTGAATGCGCAGCCACAGGGGAGTATATTATTGTCTATCCATATCGTGGAGCATCACATAGCTATGAAAAGAAATGAGTTAATCCTATAGCTAGTGACCTGGGGGATGTCCTCAATATATTATTGTCCTTGCAAATACCAAGAAAGGGAAATAGTAATATCTCACCTTGGAGATAACAGTGTAGCCTCCTATATCTGTATCTATATTTTGATATATCAGCAAGGACTTGGGGAAAGATGTGGAAGGTGCACATTAGGCTGTTAATGCTGGTGACGGAAAAGGTTATTACATTTTTTTCTTTACCCTGTCTTTGGTATTCTTGCAACAGGGAAACTACTAAGATTAAAAACTAGCAAATAGGGCTTCCCTGGTGGCTCAGTGGTTGAGAGTATGCCTGCCGATGCGGGGGACACGGGTTCGTGCCCCGGTCTGGGAAGATCCCACATGCCACGGAGCGGCTGGGCCCATGAGCCATGGCCGCTGAGCCTGCGCGTCTGGAGCCTGTGCTCCGCAACGGGAGAGGCCACAACAGTGAGAGGCCCGCGTACTGCAAAAAAACAAAACCAACAAACAAACAAAAAAAATTAGCAAATATAAGACAAAGAGAAAATGCATACAGGTTTTTATGTATTAGAAAGTCCCTTTCCCGTAATACTTCTACTTTTCAAACTTTGCATGATTAAAAAAATTAGTTTTATTCTTTGACTAAATTTTAGAATTAGGAAATAAAGACAGCATTATACTTAAGTTGGGTCTTTTTTTGTTGTTTTTTTGCTTTTTGAGCTTATGACATAAAGATAAGTTCTCTTTTCACCAAAACCTAAACTATGAAGGTAGCACCAAAACCGAAAGCCTGGCGCTCTGGTTTCTGTGGTGGAGTGGGGAGAGAAGTAGCAGGTTGGTTGTACAGATGTAGGATGCCAACTGACTTCAGAGCCCTAGGAACTTCCTATCCCAGAGCTGAACAGAACAGAGTAGGCAACTGGAGATGCTTGCACAAGTGGAAAAGGGAAGAAAGCAAATGCTGCAGAACTTCCGGTGCTGCTCCGCCGATGGTCGGGGCGGCTCTGCTCCAGAGAGCCCTGCATGTCACCCAGGAAGTTGGTGAGAGCCTTTCTGAATGGAGACGGCCATGCTTGAGCTGACTTGCCCTTGTTACATTAAAGGTGGAGGTAGCTCTTTTACCTTTTAGTCCCTAATAACTAAGGGACTCCATCCCAGGACCTCTCACCCAGACTGTTGTTGTGGTCTCCTAACTTGTTGAACCACTCTAGTCTTTTCTTCCAGTTCATCATACAATCCATTTCCAGAATGATTGCTCTAAAGCACAGCTCTTAGGTAACTCCCTTGCTCAAAAACATGCATGGCTCCCCAGCTCTAGAGAGGAGAGTCCAAATCTCTAAACCTGACATTCAAAGCCTTCTAGAATAGGATCCCTGTCTACTTCTCAGCTTACCTCACTTCTCTCAGGCTCCGGCCAAATGAAAGTGTTCCTGTGCATGTTCAGTCTTCTGTTCACGTTCTCCTGAGGTGGGAGCACTCCCTTCCCATTCATCCATCTCTACCTGTTTAAATCCTCTCTGAGCTTCAATATTCGTTTCAAAGGCTACATCTTTCAGGAAGCCAGGTGTAACCTCTTTCTCTTTCTTCTTCATGTACTTCTTCTATGGTACTTACCTTACACTCAGGTTGTCTACTTCTTCTTGCACCTTGGTAACTTCATCAAGGGGGAGACTGGCTATAACATCTCACTGTCTGAATTTCTCACCCTTAGTAAATTTCCTACATTTAATCAGTCTTTGTTGACTTGAATTGAATGTGGTTGTTATCTGAAATGTACCAGATTAATTTTTAAAAAACATATCATTCACTTCTTGTTGGCAGGGTGCTGTACAGAGAAATAAAGGAAATATGAACTGGGTTGGTGTCCCTGCAAGGAAATACCATGTGACTCTCCTTTTTTGCAAAAGTTCCCATTTTATATTATCTAATGTTTTTCAGTCTCTTGGACTGCTTTCTTCCTGCCGTCTTATCATTTCCCTTTGATATCTGTCATGGAGTGCCCTTGCCATGACACTGGATGGGGAAATTGGAAAGATGCCTCCAAGAAGACTACCCTGACAGGGTCCCTTATAGATTTGCATTCCTTGTAACTTTCCTGGTTTTGTGGGCAGCAGGGGACCCTTCAGGCATCTCAGGCAGAGACTAATGGAGGTCCTGGTCAACCCACTGCCTTAGATTTGAGAGTGGTTTGAGTAGCCAAGGCCAGGAACTTGAGTCCGTTTTGCACATCTCCATAATCCCTCACCTGGCTCCCTGTGGAGAAGTGGTGAGAGTTTAACTGCTATCTCCCTTTCCAAGGAATGCGTATGGAATTCAAAGAAAAAGGATTACAGAAAGGAAGGAGAGGTTTAAAGGGAAAAATCTCATGGGCTTTGGAAAGACTTGATTGGGCAAAAGGTGGCTTTTGAGAGAATCCAGGTTCTAACAAATTAGACAAACCCAATTTGGAGTTTGCCCGAATCATGAATAACTTTATGTGATTGAGTTAGTTCATATCTCTCATGTGTGGTCATTCCATCCCCCTCAGATATAACAAGAAATTGCCACCTTCCTGATGAATGCCTTTTATTTCTACACATCGATTTTGTTTTTAAAGGCTGCTTGAATTGCTTTATTTAGCTTCCAGTTTCCAGTAATTCTCAAAAGTTATTATTACTCTAGATCGCAAGAGGATATTACTGTAATTAACCTTCTGTCATGTTTTTTCTTTAGGAATACTATTTTACCATTGTCCTTATGATAAGGGATGTACATACCAGATATTAATAAAAAGTTGTGTTTGTACAACGCATCCTAAAACTGAGAACCGCTTTCTGTATCTGAACAAAGAAATTACACTGAATACACTTATCACCCTGAAAACCATCTTCTGGCCATATATAATTTTTTCCCCACAAAAATCACTAAAATGGCTTTTATTGATTAACATTATTAACTCACCCCACATTAAAAAAATATTTGAAACCACATTAATTCAGTATACTCTAAGATACAGTTATACAAAGAATGTAAATAAAACACTAAGATAGGAAATAAAACCGCTATAAAAATTTCTCAAAACAAGAAACTGTTGTAGAAGTATGTTCTTTTTGTTTCACTAAAATTACATTGATTTAAATACGCTGCACACACTAACCTATTGGATCCAGTGTGCTCTTGCTTAAATTAACTTTTTTTAAAGGTCAACTCCTGAACACTGTTTAATTAACTTAGCTAAAGTTGAGATTTGGTCTCAAGCCATTTCGAGCTAGACGGAGTGAAAAAAGATGTGGGGAGTTGGCAGCAGATCCCAATACAAATATGGCATTTGGCAAACTAGGTCTGTGCTGTTTTGCTTTGCTTTTCTCTTTATGGTTGTGGCCTATTTTTGAAATGCTATGATTTAAATTCAGTGCCCAAGTGACAAGTCTGACGAAACAGAACTTATTTCCCTGGAGGTTCTGTTGGGGGAAAGGTGGAAGTGTTCCAGGCACTAAAGGAAGTAACCTCAATTTCACCTGGAAACAGTAGTGTCTCGGGGCAGGAGATTTGGGCTATAAAGGAAAGTGGCGCAGCTGCTGAGCCAAATTTGAATCCAGGAACAGAGCAACATCAAAGAACTAGAAACAGTATCTGTCGTTTCCACTGTATCCCTGTAAGTTGTAATCGGGGAGCCCGAGATAAATGGAGATCGGAAAGTTCTCTCCTGAGATGCCTTGGGTTGTGGCGATGGTCTTCTAACTGGGTTCTCTAACTCCACTCTCCTCCTCCAATGCTCAGCCCACACTTTGGCCAGATAGGGGTTTGCAAAGCCTCTGTGCTATTTTCTTGCTCAAGACCTCCAGTTCCTGTTTTGCCCAGAAGATTAGGTTAAAACTCCTTCTGATTATGGCTGAGTAATATTCCATTGTATATATGTGCCACAATAGACCTAGAGCCTGTCATACAGAGTGAAGTAAGTCAGAAAGAGAAAGACAAATACCGTATGCTAACACATATATATGGAATTTAAGAAAAAAAGTGTCATGAAGAACCTAGGGGTAAGACAGGAATAAAGACACAGACCTACTAGAGAACGGACTTGAGGATATGGGGAGGGGGAAGGGTGAGCTGTGACAAAGCGAGAGAGGCGTGGACATATATACACTACCAAACGTAAGGTAGATAGCTAGTGGGAAGCAGCCGCATAGCACAGGGAGATCAGCTCGGTGCTTTGTGACCACCTAGAGGGGTGGCATAGGGAGGGTGGGAGGGAGGGAGACGCAAGAGGGAAGAGATATGGGAACATATGTATATGTATAACTGATTCACTTTGTTATAAAGCAGAAACTAACACACCATTGTAAAGCGATTATACCGCAATAAAGATGTTAAAAAATAAATAAAAAATAAAAAAACCCAAAAAACCTCCTTCTGTTGGCTGCATGACACAGGGAGATGAGCTCCGTGCTTTGCGACCACCTAGAGGGGTGGGATAAGGAGGTTGGGAGGGAGATGCAAGAGGGAGGGGATATGGGGGTATACGTATGCATATAGCTGATTCACTTTGTTATAAAGCAGACACTAACACAACACTGTAAAGCAATTATGCTCCAATAAAGATGTTAAACAAAGATCTCCTTCTGCTGGCATGGAGCTTCCCCTAACCCAGTTATTTATTTATTTATTTTTTTCTAACCTCATCATCTACTATTCTCCAGCATGAAAGATATTCTCCACAGTCTCATTCAAAATCCAGCTTAATACCTATGTCTCCTTTCTGATAACTCAATCCACACGGACCTACCCCCCGCCCCAAGTTTGAAAGATCGTAGCTATTTGTTTTCTAACTTTTGGCAAGATTGTTTTATTGTTAGTTATTTTGTTAGGAGTGACTGTATCTAGAAATATATATACGTATATCGTCACTGTATGGTGTATACACGCACACATAGAGAGAGAATAGATATGGTAGCATTTTCCCTTAGTGAGTTGTTAGGTGTAAATTTCTCCATAGAAAGTTCATTGAAATTGAGGCTGAATTACTGGTTAAGAATTATATATAATATATTCTGTATTAATTGTATTATATTGTATTTATTGTATTGTATTGACATGTGAGAGAGAGAAAGTACTGAAGTGGGAGAATCTGGAAAACTAAATCCTAGTCTCAACTTTGCCACTAACAGGCAAATCATTCCACCCCCTCACAGCTCCAAACGGGATTAATCTCCTTTATGACCATCAGGAGAGCATAAAGGAAAAGTATAATCGTGCTTATTTACAATAACCTTAAATAGTAAAATTATGATTGCACGTCCCATCCAGTGGACATAGGTATGCGGCACAGCCGGATTAGTCAAGAGAGATGATGTATTATTCAGGTGAGTTGCTGTTCTTTTGGTTTTATAGATTAGACCCCTGAGTACAGAGAGGTTGTGCACCATTTTTGAGGTTGGCCAGGGTAACAAAGGCCAAATCAAGCTCGGTGTGATTTTTACTCCCCTTCCTGTATGTAAACGCTTTTTTCCCCAGTGTGATGGGCCCCTCCGCTTTACTGGTGGTGTTGAGTGGGTTATCATCCTAACTTGATTTATATGCTCTGTAATTTTTAAGGAAATCTCCCTGGATCCCTTATTTTTCCTACTGTAGGATGGATGGACATAAATGCACTTGTCTATGAAAGTTTTTGAGCTTGTTACCTCAAAATCCACACTAATCGCTATTTTTATTAAGCATTGGCCCTGTACAGGAGGCACTGCATATATTATGTCATTTCTTAAAACACATCTTATAAAATGGCTACAGTAGCCCTATTTTGTAGATGAGGAAACTATGGCTAAGATTTAATCCCAAGTCAGTCTGATACCAAACATAGGAGGAATCTCCCTCCTATGGCAGAAAAAAAGAGAGAGATCTCAGGTATGTAAAATCAACATTGCTTCCAGATTTCAAGCTAACCGATACTGTTGTTTCGTCATTTCCTTTTACCTAACCTTTTGTGAGTAACTAGTAGCAAAGTTGACACACCTGGGTTTCATTTTCCCTCGGACCAGCTCTCCTCTCGTGAAGGTGCTGATGAGCGCTCTTAAAAAGCAGAGAAATAGCCAAGGAGGATCTCAGGAAAGGAAGGTGCGACAAAGGATGTGAATTTTCCAAAAACTGAATAATTGGTCCTTGAATAACTATATCATAGTCAATGCCTATGTGTTATTTTCATTTTGGAAAAGGTTAGATAAATTAATTTTTCCACTTTCTGATTAAATATAGTTCTTCTTTCACAGTATTTAAGTATAAAGTTAATAAATAGCTACCTATAGGGAGGGTATTACTGATACTTGGAATTTTATGCTTCTGTTTTTAATAATCGGAAATATTATAGACACTTACTCTGCAGCATAGTTTGACTCTGCAGCATTTTCAGACATGTAGTCTTGCATTAAAAAATGTTTATGAGGACTCAGTATATCTTGTACAGTTCTTAAGGGAAACAGATTTTGATTTTATTATCATCATTGTCTTTCTATGATGGAGTGAACTTCTCCCCAAGTAGAGTGATCTATATTCAGGAAGCACTCAATGGCATCCTTTCAGTGGATCACACAGCAGGAGCCACATGAGTAGAGCTAACAAGTTCTGTCCGTTAAATCTAGTGACTTGAACGAATTTTTATTATCCTTTTGTAAAAATGTAAGCACTGCCTTACACAAAAACCAGTTGTTACCTAATGAAGTATTTCAACATGTTCATATATGTTGATAGTTTCATATGGCCAGATTATTGCTGCATCAGCTATTAGCTGCTAATAACATGCTCCCATCCTGCTTTAATGACATTCTGTACTCAGAATACTTAAGTGTGGCCAGATGTTTAGGAATATCATTTTTCCCTCTTGGCTATTGATTGACTCCCAACACCCACCCCTGATTAGAATGCAAGATGTTTTCTTTTAGACTTGGAGCCTTTAATTGCCCAATCTAATTAGAAAAAGACAAGCAACACATCAAGAATTTGGAATGTAATGCGGGAGCATCTTCTTGGACTTCTTACCATGGACTGTATTTCCAGATGCTCAGTGACAGCCTCTGTCACTCTGTTTATCTTTCAAAGCCAAAGTGTTAGTAAAGAACACGCAGCTCTGACAAAGAGAAAGTGAAATGCACTGTACAGTGGTTTTAGCCAAAATCAAATTGATGGTTTCATTAGGAGATTTTGGAGGGGTGACCCGCGACCTCATTGCAGGACAGGATGGGGTGGATCCTCTAAACCAGCTGTGCTTTCTTCATAGAACCCCTGATGGGCTTTATTCCTAAACCAGTGGCATATCTGATGCCACTAGTAGCACTTTTTAAAAGTGAAATTGAGGAAATAATTGAATTGGGTTTTGCACATGATAAAAATAATTCTTTAACACCTGGGTTTTAAATGGCTTTATTCTTACTTCCTAAAAACCTGGACCCTCAGGAATCAATAGGAAAGGTTTTAAAATTTTTGTTTTTGGGTATAATAATGTTTGTGTTTACTTATTACTAAGTGCTCTCTCAGAAGCTTAAATTCTTTTATGTCTTGAACAAAGTGGATCCTCCAGCTACCTTATTCCGCAACCTGAACATTTACTCTTATCTCCCAGGTAACAAATTACCGTCTTGCTCCCCCTAGTGGAATTGTAACTCTGCTTCAAAGTTTAAGAACACTGTTATCAGTACAAGTTTGATTTTGGGGAATTGGATGTTTTCCTAGTTTGTTCTCAAACACTGAGAATAAAATAGAAAAATATTGCATTGAGTGGGCCGATAGGAGATGTGGGTAGCAAAATTGGCGTTTTGCTGATAAATTTTCAGTTCCTAGTGTCAGCAAGGTTGGCTACTTCGTTCATAGTGGCTGCCAAATTCAAGCAGCTTCTGCTCTGCACTTCTGTCTTAGAGGGGTCAAATGTCATCAGCCTGGAAGACAGTCACCTGTAGAAGGCAGCTGTTAACACTCCTGGCAAAGATGGTACCGTGCTGAGAGTTGGTGATATTGAAAGACAAGGACTGGTCCCATCTGAATGTTGACTCCCACTTGTGCCATTGGTAAAGTAGGCCCAGGAAGTATCCTTCTACCTTCTCGATCTACATGAGGGACTGTGCCAGTATCCACAGCACATGGCAGTCATTTCCAATGTACAGCTGCTAAACATGCTTAAAAAATGCCAGTAATTGAAGCTGAAATTACTGTATATCTCTTCTTAAGAATTTAAGTTTCTTTAGGGAATGATAACCCATGGTTTCACCGCATCAGAATCTCTTTTTCCTGCCCCTACTTGTTTTTCACAACTTTGACCCTTGTAATAAATTTGTGTTTATTCAAATTTGCACACAAAGCACTCCTATTTTGTATATGCTAGCGTTGAAATGTGTGAAACGTCTAAAAAATTTTTGTACATGCCAAGGCTTAGGACTCTGTTCTTTTGCAAGTAAGGCCTTGTCAAGGTCAAGGTAAAAGGTGTAAAAGATACAGTGATCGCCAAATGAATAGTCAACAGAATATAAGTACTTGGTACTTATGAGCAAGAATATTGTATTTAGAATATCCCCCCTTTCTTAAAATCATGTAATAGCGACCGTATTTAGAAATATTTTTCAAAATATTTATTCTCAGGGCAAGTGTTTACCTAGGGAAAAATAAAAGAGCAGGATCTGATTAAAATCCCAACAAAAGGGAATGCCGAAGTGTTCTATGGGCATGTTTTATTTGGGAGTGTGGAGAAAAAAAGAAACACCCGTACTGTTTTGTTTTTGTTTGTTTTTTTTAAATACCACTGGCTCAAGAGTTACAGAAATTTAGTTCAAGAACTACATCCATGCAAACACACGGCTTCCATTCAAGCAAAGCATGTATCTGTGAAGTTCTGGTTTGGAATCTCATAATGCCTGGATTAACAGTTGTGAAGACAGAGATGTCACAGTGGCCGCACAGCCCAGCTGGGGTGGAGATGTCCATTTAGCAAGACTTCGGGCTTTGGGGAACCGGCACTTTTCTATTCCACAGGGAGTGTGAGGGATTCGCGAGTGAATCAGCATGTATCTCTGTGTATACGCACATGAAGGTAGATACAGATGTGTACATGTACAAATGTAGGCATGTACATGTGGGTATATTCATGTATGTATGTGACTGCAGCTTTGGAAGAGTTACAGCAGTGGCTCAGCTTCTTCCCAATGGATGCTAGGAATTCTGGGCGTTGACAATGCTTCCCAAAGCAGCTTTTAGCAGAGGGAAGCTGGGAGGCATTGGGGAAGTGTGCATACCATTCTCTGCTGGGAATTCTCTGCACTGGTGATACCCTTCCAGCAGTCTCAGAGACCGGGACTGGGAAGTTCCACATACCACTCCCTGAAGGACTGTGCTGGCATCTTTGTCTGGCAGCATTACAGGGTGGCTCTCCTTGGGAACATTCCAGCCATAGCTTGGAACCCTTGTCTTTCTTGAGAAGTGTGAGGACTGAATATCTTCATGCATTCCTTAGACTCATGAGTGAAGAGAGGCTTTGCTTACCTAGCTCTGTTTCCTTAAAGTGACTAAATAGTGGTGCATTAAACTGGGATGGGTTTGTTTCTCAGGATCTTAACTTTTCAACTGTTGATTGACCACTGTTGACTCAACACTAAAATCTTGTCTGCCTCTGCTTCTCATCCCATGGTTATTGGGGTTTGTTATTTGCTTTCTCTTAAGGTTCAAAAAGGCAGAAAAGTATACACAAGCATTTGGCCACAAGCAGAGCAGATAGAGAATTATGAAATAGATATCCAAGATTCAATATTTTTGTTGAAATCCTGACATTGTGTGACTGCCTTTTTTTACATGAAATATGGTCCTTGCCATGGGGCAGATAGCCTGGAGACGTGGTTAGCAGGTAGTCAGCAAGTGTGGGAAGGAAGTCCTTGTCTTGGGCAGAGTGCCAGCTGACACCAAACTAGTCAAACTTGCATTCTTTTCAAGACTTCTTTCCTGCTACTTAATTGTTGGCAATTTGAGAAACTATCTTTGAATCATACACCTTGGCAAGAGGGTAGGATTAAGAGCGTATTGGGGACAAAAAAGAGATACAAATGTCCACTCGCTGGAAACTTTAATGGCAGAGGGAAAACTGTGGACAAATTCCTGGCATATGGAAATATTTATCTGCAATTTAACATTTTTTATATAATGTTTCCTCAGGGAGTCTTACTATATTCCTACTGACAATACTTATATTGGTCACCGCAAATAACAAGGAACACCTTCAAAACATGTAAGAGAGGCAACAGGCAGGTAAAAAAGAGAAAAGCAAGTTTGTAGGGAAAATCAGGACTCGGAGTCTCACATAGATTCCACGGGGAGTGGTTGAGGCAGGTAATGCTAACCATGTCACCTTAGGCCAGTGCTCTGCAGTTCCCAAGAGCTAAGTGGGTGTTTTTTAAAAATCTGGGTTCTCAGGTCCCACCCCAGGATCTCCAGGGAAGGGATCTGGGAATACAGTTTTAACAAGCATCTCAGGGGATTCTTAGCTTCGGACAAGTTTGAGAAACTGCCATCATCCTATTGCCTACTAGGACTAAAATATTTCCAAAAGTTGTGTGTGTGTGTGTGTGTGTGTGTGTGTGTGTGTGTGTGTTATTGCCAAGGTTTTTAAAGTTTGAAAAAAAATAGTCAAATAGCCCGTATTGGCATTATAAACATTTCTTAGTGAAAACATCTGTTATTTGTGTAGGGTTGTAGAGTTACAGAGGGTTTTCTCATATATTATCTCAATTGTTCCTTATACCAACCGTTTGAGGGGCTGGGCAACAAAGATCATGTTTGGCCCCAGATTACACATGGGAAGTGTGCTCCACATGTAGCTGGCAAGTGGCAGAACTGGCTTTGAACAGGATCCTTCACCATGTGGGCAAGCCCAACACTGACCTCTGAGCCCACGCCTTTTCCTCTTTTCCCCCCACACCCTGATCACCAGGTTGATGGCAGCATTTGTAACATGGATTTGCATACCCACACCTTTGCACACCACGATCCCTCTGCCTACGTGTCCCTCCTTCCCTGTCTGCACACTCAAACCCATTCATTAAGGTGCCTTCCATGAAGCTTCTCTGGATACTCTTCTCACTCTACCACCCAAGCAGAGACAGTTTGTCTTTCAGCTGGGTTTCCATCAAGCTTTACAAATCCTTCTACCATATGTTGGGTCTTGTTTAATATAGGTGAGTTCAATGATACCTGCTCAGTAATGCCTCCCTTCTTGCTCCCCACCCCGCCATTGTACCACTTTATTTATTTTTATTTATTTATTTATTTTTTATTCTACTACATATGACAAACAGAAATGTTAGCGTTGAATAGCCACTTACTTTAAATAGATGGGAAGTAATCACGTCTAAAACACTCAGTGCTTGTTGGCTAAAGCTATGGGAAGCATTCAGGAATGATTTAAAGGGTTGTGCAAACATTGACAAAGAATCATTCAGGAGGCCAGAAACGTGGCCATTAACATCCTCTAGGAACAGAATTGTTTAAAGGGACCAGGCAACATTGTCTACTGAGAGATGGGGGGAAGGACAGGGGACTCTATGCACAAAAGCATAGATTTGGTAGTTTCCTTGATAGGTAATTTAAGGGCCTTTCAAGGACATCTTCAACTAGGGGTGGTTTTCATGTTATATTCATAGCCCCAGGTTAGATGTGACTGTCTGTCATGGCTTTCAAATCGTATTATAGTTAGTTCTTTCTGCAAATACACCCCCTACTAGACTTCGAGTGAGGGTAAGCCTGAGCCATATTCATCTTTGTCTGCCAATTGATAATTGTTGAATAAACTTTTGGGGGAACATATATCTTCTAGCCATCTGCATCTGAATGCAATCCAATTATTTAATTATAGTTCTAATTCAAATTCTCCTGTGTTTACAGCCACCATTGGTCCAAGCAATCTTCAGCGGTGATCCAGAGGAGATACGGATGCTCATCTACAAAACGGAAGATGTGAATGCTCTGGTAGGAGATGCTCTGGTTTTTCTGGCTCAGACCCTCTTAACCCTTTCTGTGCCATGGACCTCTCTGGTGTCTGGTGAAAGCCCTGTCCTGCTTCTCAGAATTCTGTTTTTAAATGCACTAAATAAAATATATAGGGTTCGAATGGAAATCAATTATATTGAAATTCAGTTATCAAATCAGATTTTTCCTATAATAATATATGTGTTTATCAGCACATTTAAATGGCAAGATACAGTCGGAGATCTAATAGTGACCATAATTTAAAAATAGTGGTGAGCCTGATAAATATTTTGTGCTACCTGCTACCACTCTAATGTGGTATGAATGTGATTTCTGCTGACACTACTGAGGTTTGCTGCCCGCATTCATAATGTGAAGAAACGTGGAGTTTCCATTAGAAGTTAGTGAAAATAGAGGCAGAAAATGTGTACATCTAGAACCCTTGCCCTACAGCAGGGATTGACAAACTATGCTGTGTCACCTGTTTTCGTACAGACTACCAGCTAAGAATGGTTTTTATTTTTTAAATAGCCGAAAAAAGAATGAAAAAAGAATACTTTGTGACACAGGGAAACTCTATGAAATGCAAATTCTGATATCTACAAGTAAAGTTTGGTTGGAGTACTGGCAACGCAGCCTTCATACTGCAGCAGCAGAGTTGAGTCGCTGTGACAGAGACAGTATGTGGCCTGAAAAGCCAAAAATATTCACTCTCTGGCCCTTTAGAGGGAAATTTTGCTGCCCTCTGCTCTGGAGGGTCCATGAACCTGGAATCAGTGGATAGACTTGGCATTCTGTGTGCACCCTGAAATCGTGTGTAATATGTGTGTGCACTTGTGGACATATTTTTTTCTGTGAAAGGGTCAAGGCATTTCATCAAATTCTTAAACGGGTCTATGACCCCCCCCCCCCAAAGATTAAGAACCACTGGATCTGGAAGTTCTTGAAATAAAGAAACCTGCAATGAAGAAAGGTGAAAAGAGTTAGTCAATCATTTACCCTGTTAATAGTTTTCTAGACCTAGATTAAACAGGCAATTATGTACAGTACATGCTACTAATTTTCTTAATGTAACTCAATTACTTAAATGCTCCAGTCCATCGGGGAGAGGAGTTTTCTTTGAAGTCTCTAGTGTTCGGTAGGAACAACAGAGTCAGACACATCGGGGTAAGAAGAGCTTTGCCACCGGGAAATGAATTCTGTCTGAGGTTGCATCACTATCCGGTTGGCTGAATGCTTTATTCAGAAGGCGAGTCATTGGTGCAGCCATTGTTCTGTGGCAGTGTAGGTTGCTGTGGCTTTTTGAAAAAGCTTTGGGCCATTTCTCGCCAGCTGGCACTGAAAAGAACGGAGCAATGTGCTGTGACATTTTTGCAAGGTAAGCACAGATGAGGCCAGGGCCAGACTACTTGAGAAGGCAGTTGGGCACTTGTGCAGGGACTGCGGGGCCCTGTACTTCTGAGAGGAGGCGAGGCAAGGAAGCTGATCATCTATGGTTCTGACATCACCAGAATTTGCCCAGCCTGTTTTGTGGCTTTTTCTGAGGATCATGAGTAAACAGGACTTTCGTTCAGTCATACATCCCAAGAAAGATTGGACTGTCCTCTGAATGGCCTTTATTTCTCCTTAGGAAAGTGACAAACGTCCGCTGGCTGGTAAAGATTAGGAGAGCCTAACTTGAGTTGTCACCTAACTGTGTGACTGAATTAGAGAGGTTTACTCCTGAACACATAGATTCCTAAGTGTCTGATGGCTCAAACATAGGAGAAGGTTGATTTTCTTATGAACAGATGAGAGGGGTGGCTCTCTTCCACATAGAGTCCCAGGTATCAACATGTAGCTTCTAAGGTCACTCAAAGGGTTTGTCTCTAGTCCAACCAGAAGGGAAAAAAGAGTGTGGAGGCAAAGCGTGGGAGGATTTTCATGGGTCCGCTTGGCAGTGATTTAATTCACTTCCACCCACGTCCCACTGCCCAGAACTCAGTCACGTGCCAAACTTACCTACAAGGGAGGTTGGGAAACTAGTGTAGCTGTGGCCCCAAAGAGTCAGAGAACAGGGACTTGGGTGAACAATTAGCAATTTTGGCCACACCAGTTTTTGGTCTTAGAGAATTCTAGGGAATACCTCTTACTTGTCTGTACAGTGTCTTGTTCATTCGACAGTTATTTACTGAGTTCGGACCCTGTGTTAGGTGCTAGGGATACAGCAGTGAGAAGATAGCTCTTTCCCTCGTGAGCTTACATCGTGGCAGAGAAGCAACAAATGAGAAATCATACCTTGGTGTATTTCTGAGGGAAAATCCAGGGCACTATGTAGGGGCCTAATCCTGAGCGATTAATGAGACTACTGAGGAAGTTGATTTTTATTTGTAGCCTGTTGGATGTGTGGCAGCAGAAAACGGTGGGATAAAGGGACGGAGAGGAATATATGAATGAATGAGTGGTTGAATGAGTGAATGAACACACACAAGGGGAGCCTGAGTTCCTTATGTTGATCACGTGGCTTTTCTGGGTCCACAGCCCCTTTCCTCCACTCTCACCTCTTAAGACTCCCTCTTCATGTCTCCCGTTCCCTTCTCTCAGGTGAGCATAAGGATCATTTGCTCCCCTACTCTGTTATCAGGTATGTTGGAGACACTGAGCTGTCCTTTTCATGTCACGATCTTCCTTTACCAGCACTCCGTAGGGATCAGTCACAGGGACTGTTTGTGGGAGGTGGATTAGGCAGTTTAGGGGAAGTGGCTGTTAATAAAGGGCATAGGGAGATGGAAGATAAATAAGGTTTAGAAATCTAAGCCTAGAGGTTCATTTTAGGATACAAGAGAGGCTGCTCCAGTACATTTCAGTGTCAAGGAAGGGAAATAAATCGTGGAGGAGCCTCTTGTTAGTGGGAAGACAGTATTTGTCTTCCCTTCTCACCTTTTGCTTTTCTCTCTTTACCCCTATTTATTCACTTAATTTTTCCTTTCTGCCTTAGGTTCTGACTTTTTTGCCTTCTTTTTCCTTCCCCACCTTTCTGTATCTTTGGATGGGTTGCCTGTTCTTTGGTATAAATACCCTTTGATTAGCTGATCCTGATAGAGGAAGAGTCTCATCCAGCTTTGCCTGTCTGTGTGTTTCCAAACTTTACTTCCCAGTAGTCGTATTCATGGACCCTATGCATCAACCAAACCAAATTACTCAACCCACTGGTATTTTATTCTTTGCTCACTTCTCCACTGTTCCAATCCCACCTGTCCTTCCAGGCCTACTGCTTCCTCTGATAAGTTGGCCTGATTCTCAGCTTCCTTTCTGCCGCCTTCTGTGCCACCTCCCAACTCCCATAGCTCTTTGCACCTTACTGATCACTTGACTTGAGTTATTTATGTCTGTGTTTTACTTTTGTGAAACTATGTGTTTGATAACATGATTGCTGTGTCATTCATTCTGATTTGCTCAGTGGCTCAGTCCAGTCCTTGCAACACTTGTCGAGTGAGTGACTAGGCCTGCTTTATTACTTATGTTGAGCCAGTTTGTGGTTGCCTGTTTTTCATCTCTGCCAATGAGGACAAGTTGCCAGATAGTTCTGGCTTAGTTAGTGGCCCTCAGTTCTCAGTTTTAAGATTGAAAGTTCTCTTCATAAGATTGAAAATCTGTAGATGGATTTGAGGAGCCACTGAAGGATTGGGAAGGGTACTCTGAGTCTTTTTTTTTTTTTTTTGTGGTACGCAGGCCTCCCATTGCTGTGGCCTCTCCCGCTGCGGAGCACAGGCCCCGGACGCGCAGGCTCAGTGGTCATGGCCCACGGGCCCAGCCGCTCCGCGGCATGCGGGATCCTCCCAGACCGGGGCACGAACCCGCGTCCCCCGCATCGGCAGGCGGACTCTCAACCACTGCGCCACCAGGGAAGCCCACTCTGAGTCTTTTTTGTGGTTTCTCTGGCCGGTGGCATGCCAGGGGCTGGAAAGGTGGGAAGACGGTTATATGTTCTGAGAAAGCCATTGAAGTTGACCCAGCTGTAGCTGATAATAGAAAGATTTAGAAGCCTCCATGAGACTAATTAACTTGAGGTGGAGCATGTGAAGTCTAAATGAATGCAGAGAGTCTGAAAGCCAAAATTTGAACTCAATAAAGGCATTTTGGGGATTGTGTCCTGACAACATGACATCAACAGACCGTTTTACCAGGCACCGCACTGAAGCAAGGACAGAGACAAATCGGTGCCTGTCAATAGCGAGTGGTGAGGACAGGGAAGGAACCATGCCCAGTGAGGAATGGCTGAAGAAACTGGTGATGGTTTAGACTTGGGAAGGACAGGAGAACTGTCTGAAATAGTTCAAGCACTGTCAAGTTAAAGTGGAGCTCTTCTTATATGTCTCGTGGTTGTAAGCTGCAGAAAATAAGATTTTGGGTCAGAATATAAGAAATAACTTCATAGAGCTGTCTAAAGAAGTAATGAGTTGACTTGACAAGTATTAAGTTCCCTGAAAGACCACTAGACTAGAGATTCTAAAGGTAGCTAGTAGTAGTAACACACATTGCCCCACTCTCCTGTCTTGTGCCCTTGGCTGGCATTGCTAATGGTTCATGACCTTTTTTTCCCCTCTTAGTCTTAAAGGCCTAAATTCCTTCTCAGGACAGCACTATTAAATTGGAATTGGCCTATAAATTGAAATCTTCTTCCCATGCCTGGACTAGGTGATGCTTATAGTCTCTTAAAACTGTGAAAAACTACAATTCTAAGATTTGTAAGTCCCACGTGATAGCAAACCCATGGAGTTTATTTCTTTTTTAAAGTATCACCAACAGATAATGAACACACACACACATATACACACACACAAAATCATTGTCATACTAAATAAAATTTGCAATAATTCCTCAGTATCACCTAATATCCAGTGCATATTCAGTTTTATTTTGTCCCAGTAGTTTCAGGAATGCCTTTTCACAATTGGGTTGTCCCTGTGTTGATTAATTTAATGCATCTATTTTGTACAAAAAAAAAAAAGATTTTGCCAAGCAGTTAATGTTTATTATTTGCCATAATAGGATCTGGCCCAAGTATATTGGTGCATTTTGCTTACTCTCTTCAGTTCCAGGGTAGGAAGGGATGATGTTTGCATCTACTAGAATAAATCTTGAGATGAAAGCTAAGCTTATGTTAGCAAAGTACTTAAAGTGAAAAAAAGGGAGAAAAGCATTAAAGCTGTGGTTCTTGACTATGAGCATTAATTCAGGGGATGGTGGCCTGCTAGTCTCAAGATCCAAGTGAGAAAAAAGAAACTGTATCAACATTGTATGATGAGGGGATTTTTTTCAATAAATAAGACAAATTATCAATAGTAAATTTATAATTTGTTCTCATGTGTGTGTTACTATACCTACAAAAAGTACATCATACATAGTTACAAAAAAATTTTTTATGATTAGAACTTTCAAGATCTACTTTCTTAGCAACTTTCAAATGTGCAATACAGTATTATTAACTATGGTTACCATGCTGTACATTACATCTGCATGACTTATTTATTTTATAACTGGAAATTTGCATTATTTCTTTAAAAATAGAGTATATCTTTTGAATCCATCCAGAAGGCTGCAATCTGACTGTACCTAAAGAACTTTGAGTGATAAATTCAATATCCTCTCTAAACTTTTCTCAGCTTCATTCTATCATGTCATGAGAACATGAGAAATACAAACTGTAGAGCACGGGCTTTTACACTTCTAGATTTTTGTGTATTTTCCCTCACCTATATATATCTTAGTTGATTTTTTCTTTTTTAATGAGGAATTTGATATGGTAATAAAGACTTGAGGTGTTTTGTTAGCTTAGAGACCTGTACACCCTCTAAATTAGACCTAAATCAGAAACTGCTTGGAGTAAGGAGGCTGCAAGCAAGGGTAGGGGGACAACCCCCAAAGCAAAGTCCCATAAATATAGAAGCACACTGTCACTGGGGGTGATGACCCTCTCAACTCTCACTGAATGTTCCTGCACAAGAATGCAGGCGCAGCGTGGCCCAGACTTAAGTTTTTAAGAGAAAATACAGGAACTCTCTAAATTGTTAAATGTTGGTTCCAAAAAAATGATCCAACATCATTCAGGCCAAAGAAAACACATCTGTGGGCCAAATCCAGCTTGCCGGCCACTGTTTTGCTAACTGTGGATGAGATCAGCAAATATTTAGCAGTTAAGGTTCCTCTGGCCACCTGCATCTGGAAATCTAAAGCATGGTCCTGAGGCAGAGGGTCCGGGGTTCTGGGGAGAGCAATGACCCGTGTTCTGCAAGCATGGACAACACTTCTGGCTCCCTGGCCCATGGGTAGGCTGGCAGCCCCTTCACAGCTCTGGGAGGGGTGCTTTTTGTCCTGAGGGTAGGTGCCCATCTCTCAGTGTATGCCAGGCAATACTGTCACCCTGCTCCTTGTTGGACCACTGCCCAGGATGTGGGGCTGTGGTTTGGAAGCCATGACCTATGTTCCGTAGAGAATGATTCATGAACTCCAGACGGCTCTGAGCAAGCTGCAGCGATGTGGCTTCAGGGCATTTACGATGTGTGAAGGCAAGTCTGGTTAGCATCATTCCTAATTGTCCTCCGGGACGCTTAGCAGCTGAGGCCCCATTTCTCCAGCACTGGCCTTGGAGGCCAGAAAGCCATCCTCTGTGAAAGAGAAATCTTATAAGGGTATTCGACGTGCACCCTCCAGATAGTAGAGATGGGTATTTTGGAGCTATGGGAAAATTCCAAGTATAATGGCATTAGTATTATTTTACAGTTGCTAGACATTTTTACAGCACAAAAAAGTCTTGAATTAAAAGATGTACTTTGTATATAGCTTGAAAATGTGAACATCTCTAAGATAAAGGGTTATGGTTTTCCACGTTAGCTGTTAAGTTTGGGGGAAGGATGAAAATGTGAATAAATGAGCTACATCATTCTCAGATGGAAAGAAGACTCACTTGTTAGAAATTAATGTATAAATTCAGTGCATTTGATTTGGGTGGTAAGACTTGGATTGGGGAAACTTGACAAGATCATTTTAAACTTTATCCAGAGGAATAAATATATGAGGAAACTCTTGAAAAAGAAAATCAGTGAGGAGAGAATTTCACCAAATATAGTAAAACAAGTTACAAAAGTATAGAAATTAAAACAATGTGTTAACTGGCATAGGAATAGAAACAGTGAAACAGATATAGTGAGTCCAGAATTAGACTCAAGTGTATATGGTCATTTGGTATAAAATAAAGGAAGCATTTGAAACTACTAGAATGAAATGGATTATTTAATAAATGGTGTTGAGACAACTGGCTGGTAAAAAGCTGAATCCTTCCCTGATTTCTTATACCAAGGTAAATTCTAGAGGTAGAAAATAAAAAGATGAAAGTAATGGAATACAAGGGGGGAAATACTTTTTTAATCCTGGTGTGAGGGAGGACTTTCTAAGCATAATAGCAAAGATAGACATCATAATGGAAAAGATATCTTTGAATATATAAAACCTGTAAACTTCTATATATTAAATCTCCATAAACAAGGTTAAAAGATAAACTAAAGGTATGTACAATATATGTGAAAAGTGTTAATGTTCCTAATATATATAAAGAACTCTTGCAAATTATTTAGGAAAAGATAAACACCCAAGTAGAGAAACGGGCAAAGAATATGCAGAGGCCACTCACCAAAGAAACTGTAGATAGCCAACACGTATATGAAAGGGTGTCCAGTCTCAATCTCACCTGAGATCTAAGAATTCATATGACAGCCATACGGTGCCATTATTTACTTGTCAAATCAGCAAAGATGAAAATAAGATCTCAAGGAGGGTGTAGACAAAGGGACACTTTGATGCCTTTTTGGGGAAAGTGTGATTTGTACTAGCCTTTGGAGGGCAGTTTGACATCTGTATCAACATTCAACAGAGTATATCCTTTGACAGAGCAGTACTATGCTGGGGAATTTACCCTAAGGGAAATCACTGGACAACTATATATACAAAAAATGCTTGTTGCTCTGTGGTTTATAATAACAGGAGATTAGAAATTACCAATAGTTTATTTCTGAAATATGTTACAGTATATCCATATGTAGTAATATCATACCATCTTTTAAAAGGGTGATTTGTATCAATTTTTACCTATTACATATATTTATTGATGGGTAAGATCTTCAAGGTCTATTTTTTTTTTTTGGCTGTATTGGGTCTTCGTTGCTGTACACAGGCTTTTCTCTAATTGCAGCGAGCAGGGGCTACTCTTCGTTGCGGTGCACAGGCTTCTCATTGCGGTGGCTTCTCTTGTGGAGCACGGGCTCTAGGTGTGCAGGCTTAAGTAGTTGTGGTACGCAGGCTCAGTAGTTGTGGCTCGCGGGCTCTAGAGCACAGGCTCAGTAGTTGTGGCGCACGGGCTTAGTTGCTCCGCGGCATGTGGGATCTTCCCAGACCAGGGATCGAACCTGTGTCCCCTGCATTGGCAGGCGGATTCTTAACCACTGCGCCACCAGGGAAGTCCCTCAAGATATATTTTTGAGTGAAACAGCCAGTTGCTAAACAGCATATGTCATGTGTGCATATAAGTTTTAAGAAGAGGTCCAAAAGGTTAATTATGGTTGAATCTGGGTAGTAGGATTTCCGCTTTTTTCTTTATTCCTTTATGTGTTATAAAGATTTTTTACACTGACCAGGTATTGTGTTGATAAATGATAAAGACTAATACATTTATATCAAGAAGCCACATGCACAAGAAAGCCAACAAACCTGGTTCCAAAGTTGTTCATATTTAGTATATGACTGCTAAAATGCACTTGTTTTATTTGTTTGAATAAGTATAGAGCATACTTCAATGGTATGGTACTTACTACCCATAGTGATAAGCAGAGAGGTGCTCCCACCTTTTATTACGTTACAGGGGCCTTTCTCGTGGTGGTGGGAGATGTTGGCATCTCAGTAGAGTCCTTTTCTTCTACCATCATGCTTCCTTCTTTGGAGGAATTTCAGGGAGGACCCCATTCATCGGCATTTAAGACTGGAAATGTGTATGAATGAGATTCTAGAGGGCAATATCATATAATTTCATGTCTTTTTACTTAGGTTTATGAACCACATGTCATATCATAAATTATGGAAAAATAATTTTTGATTGCTTGTTTCGATTAGGCTAAAAAATGAAGTGAAAGTTTCCAGGTGCTTTTTGGGCTTCTTTATTTGCTAATTTCTTTTATAATTAGAATATACTTATAATCAGAAAAAAACATTTAAAGCTTTGTTGAAAAGAGCTAACTCATATTTAAGATGAATTGGGCAGAGATAACCATATGCCCAGATCATTCTTAGGAGATATACGCAAATTAAAAGGATATAACATATATTTTAGATCAATTAGTTGTGTCAGCTGTGATTTTTACCAAGGAGATACTGCTTTTGGTTTCAAATGTTAAATAACTATATAATTATGACAGCCAGAGGACTTTCCATTTGTAGTTTTATAGATGTATTATCATTGCAACTGACTTGAAAAGAAAAGAAATGCAAAGAGCTTAAATGTATGTTTTATTTAATTAGGGTAGAAGCCTGGGGGGCTGGGTGGGATTTTTTCCCCAGGAGGTTGCATAGCTGGTTGTAGTCAAGTCAGTTGCCAACTTTCTGCTTAAAGAGATGTTGCTGGCAGTCAGTCTAGGGCAGCTATGGGTTTCTTGCTATGTACTTTCCGAAGTCACCCTGAGTGTAACACAGGCCACATTCTCCTTCTCCTTCAGCCCCTTCCTAAACTCCTTCCTACTTCCTACTCCAACACGCACCTGATCAGAATTTTTGATGTAACACCTTCACAACCAACCCTTATATGTCCCTGCTTGATATACTTTATTTGTGAGTACATAATCCCTATCAGTCACACCAAAATGCAACTGTGGTGTAGGGAAAAGGGTACTAAGTTTAGCTCAGAGGCAGAAGCCTTGGGTTCTGTGTGTTTTTGAGTCAGTTAATCTACTCTGGGCTCAGTTCCCTGTCTATAAAATGAGTATGATAACAAACTTTTAATAAGGTTTTGGTTGGAGAGATGCTATGTGTATATCTGTTAGGATTAGATTTGGCTGCATTAGAGAGAAAATAGATAATAGTAAAATGGTAGCTTGTAGTAAAATAAAAGCTTATTTCACTAAAATATAGCGGTTTTGAATAAAACAGAACTTTATTTATTTCCTATGTGCAAGTACAGAGATAGACTGTCCAAGACTAGCGTGGTACAGGCATACCTCAGAGATACTGCGAGTTTGGTTTCAGATCACTGCAATAAACCAAGTCTCACAATAAAGCAAATCACATAAATTTTTTGGTTTCCCAGTGCATAGAAAAGTTATGTTTACATTATAATGTAGTCTGTTAAGTGTGCAATAGCATTACATCTAAAAAGCAATGTACATACCTTAATAAAAAATACTTTATTGCTAAAAAGTGCTTAACCATCATCTGAGCCTTCAGCGAGTCATAATCTTTTTGCAGTAGTAACATCAAAGATCACTGATCACAGATCACCATGACAAATATAATAATAATGGCAAACTTCAAAATATTGCAAGAATTGCCAAAATGTGACACAGAGACATGAAGTGGGCAAATGCTGCTGGAAAAATGGCACCGATAGACCTGCTCAACTCAAAGTTGCCACAAACCTTCAATTTGTAAAAACAAAAAGAAACTCAGTATCTGAAAAAAGCAATAAAGCAAAGCACAGTAAAACAAGGTTTGCCGGTACTCAATGATGGTAGGAGCTAGTCTTTGTTTCCTTTTGTGCTGCCATCCTTGGTAGGTGGCTTCCATCTCATTGTCCAAAATGTCCACTTGAGCTCCAGCCATCACATCCAAATTCCAGATAGCAGGAAGGTGGATGAAGGGAATTCCACCCCCACCCTACCCCAAGGACACTTCCACTGAGGAAACGATTGCTTATGTATTGTCTAGAACCTCATCATATGTTCATGTACTCAGCTAAAAATAATTGTTTTTTATGAAAGAAAGAGATGTTGGGGCAAACCAACAGTCTTTGCCATGACCTTTGAAAGACTTTTGTGACCTGGGAAATACTCTGAGTCCAAAAAACTACATTATTTATGTAATATGACTGTGAGGCAACCGCATATACATTCATCCATTCACCAAATATTTATTAAATACCTGCTAGAGGTGTAGCACTAGAGCTGACACCCCATATGCTTTCTCACATTTTCTTAGTTTATGTTATTTCCAAAAAAGGGTTTGAGAGATCCATGTAGCTGTGATTCCCTCCCTGCTTCCTGCTTTGCTGTGCATGTGGGAACATAACATCACTAAGATACCATATTCCTCTATTTGGGAGAAGGGAAGGAGAAGGGTGACATTGGAGCATGTTGTAAATGGCAGCTTTCTAGCTCACCAGTACAGACACTGTGTTTTCCCCTCCAGTTCTCAGAGGTCCTGTCTTTTGTCATCAGTGCTTCATGTTGCTTTACATCTTGTGTCCCTACTTGCTTTGTGTATATGCCTTTCCCTCTATTTAAAACAGATGTGCTGGATTGTCTCGTTATCATCTGCCCTCTCCCTTTCAAACAGGGAACACTCTGTTTGAACAAGCCTTTGTTTTATTTGGGAGGCAAAGATGGATGGATGGATGGATAGATAGATCAAGTAGTGGGCGGGTGGGTGGATGGGTATGCAAGTAAGCATGCATAACCTAGAGGCCAGGCAGCATTGTCCAGTACTGGGGTTATTACTGTTCTCAGGGGACCCTGATGTGTGCAGAATCCCTAAGGAAATAGGATCTGCAGTCACAGGCTCAAGATACTCCATTTGGAAAGGATCTGGAAATGTCTGACATCCTTCCTTGTAATCTTTCAAGAATTGACAGTGGTGGGCTATTTTTTTTTTTTAATCTTCTTGTTTCTTTTATTATGAAAAATTTCAAACATTCAGAAAACAACCACGAGCCCACTACTGAAATGGAACAAATGTTAACATTTTGCCATATTTACTTAAAAAAACAAAATGAAATTTTATAGCTGTAGAGTTTTCCTCATATAAATACATGCTCCTTGTGTCATTCATGTCTTTGCATTAGCACCACCTTATCTGAGACACCGTCCCCGAACTTCCTTTGTAAAAGAGCCTCGCTCCATCAGCCTCTAACCTCTCTTGCTAGCACTTTCACCACCGGACATATACAGTGCATTTTTCTGTCTTCTGTCTGTCTCCCTCCTAGTATGTCTGCTCCGTGAGAGCTGGGACATGGCTTTGTTCCCATTGAATCACCCTCATCTGGCATCAACTAGGATCAGATGAACAGAGATGTTCTGTTCTGACCTGTCCTGACCCATCATCTCCCTCCATGTCTCTCTCCCCGGGGGAACCGCTGTCCTGAAGTTTAAATACCCTTCCCATCCTTGTCTTTATATACTCTAATTTTATTTATACCTTTAAATCTGTGTGTGTGCATGTGTGTACATAGATGCCAAAACAATAGATGGTGTTGTGTATCTTTAAATACATTAACTAAGCAAGCTGTTTATATCCTCTGTAACTTGCTTTTTCTTGTTCAACATTATGTGTTCGAGATTTATCTATGTGGATACATGCCCACAAGAATTTACTTCATATATTTCATATTCCTACAGTATTCCTTCTAGGATTTTATCACAGTGGGTCCACAGCCTTTTAATAATGGCTATATTACCCTTCTTTTGTCAGGGACTCTCTGAATCTGAATCTGATCTGTGGTAACAATTGCACAAATCCTAGAAATGGGCTAAAAAATCAAGATGGTAAATTTTGTTATGTGTGTTTTACCACAATTTTTAAAATTTTTAAAAAACTTATTATACATTTAGGAAAAAATGAGTTAAAAGGGGCACCAATAAGGCTTGTATTCTTTGTAAAAGTAAAATCATTGTTAATGGTAATTTTAGAGACTTAATTTTACTCACCGTTGAATACATTTAATTATAACAGTAGCTTTTTCAAGGAATTGTGATTTTGTTCTTTATACCTTAGAAACTAGAATTCCCTCAAAGAAGACATACAAATGACCAACAGGTACATGAAAAGATGGTCAACATTACTAATCAGGGAAGCGAAAATCAAAGCCACAATGAGATATCACCTCACACCTGTTAGAATGGCTATTATCAAAAAGACCAGAGGTAACAAATGCTGGCAAGGATGTGGATAACAGGGAACCAACCCTTCTATACTGTTGGAGGGAATGTAAGCAGGTGTAGCTGCTATGGAAAACAGTATGGAGGTTCCTCAAAAAATTAAAAATAGACCTATCAATATGATCCAGCAATTCCATTTCTGGGTGTATATCCAGAGGAAAGGAAATCATTGTCTTGAAGAGATCTCTGCACTCCCATGTTCATAGCAGCATTATTTACAGTAGCCAAGGTGTAGAAACAAGCTTAGTATCCGTGGATGGGTGGATGGATAAAGAAAACATGGTATATATGTACATTGGAATCTTATTCAACCTTAAAAAAGAAGGAAATCCTGTCATTTGCAATAACATGGATGAACCTGGAGGACATTACGCTAAGTGCAATAAACCAGACAGAGAAAGACAAATATCACAGGGTATCACTTACATGTGGAATACAAAAAAAAGGTAAATATGTGAGGTGATGTGTTAATTAACTTGATGGGAGAATCTTTTCACAATGTATATCTATATCAGATCATCTCATTGTATATTTCAAATATCTAAATTATTGTCAATTATATCTCAATGAAGCTGGAAAAAAATAGAATTCCCTCAGAGATAAATCACATATTTCAATATATAGTTCTCCCGTATTAGAGAACCTTTAATGGCTTTCCTCCTAAGGAGAGAAAACTTGAGAACAAATATATTGAGTTGCCCTAAAGTAATATTCAGAATTCTTGGCTTTTGACAAGATTCTAAATGTTCAGGGAAGTCTGTTTTTGCAACAGCATGACAACTTGACTTCACACATCGGTACAGATTAACTGAGTGCCTGGGTTTTCTTTACGACATATTCAAATATTCTCTTTCCACGCTTCCTATTAAAAGCAGACTTGTTAGAGGACAAAGCTTTATTTATAAAGCATTTTGCAGATATAATTATAGGTACAATTGGAAAAGTTAAGGAAGATTTATCACCCATAATTTTGAATAATGACTCAGTAGACCTTGGCTAAATGTGAAACTGTTCTAGAAAGATCACACGATTGACCCTGTTTTTCATTTTGCTCATAAAAATCCATCCGGGCTGTCCCATGAATGTCTTGTTTCTAGAGATACAGTCAGATTTAATGAGCTATTTATCAGTTTCAAAACAGGTCCTGTTACTACATTTCTTAAATTTGATTGGTATATTTCCCCAAGCCCTACTGAACTTGAATACTTAAAAACACTATTTAAAACATATTTGGCAGTTAAATTAACTATCTAACCGTGGCTGTTTCACTTCAGTTCAATCAGCAGATGTTTATTGAGCATCTACCATGTTCCCAGCACTGTGCCAGGGCTGGGACTATAAGATGAATAGAACAGGGTTCTGGTCCTCCTGGACCACATAATCAGGTGGCTGAGACAGATATTTATCCAAGTTATCAAAGGAAATGGTCAATGCTACAATAGAAGTAGAATCGTCCTGTTACTGCACACTCCCTGTGTGGCCAGGACTCTTAGAGCAATAGATTACTACCCTCAGCAACAGTGCCAGGAAGTGCATGGGCAGGTGTGAAGGTGGTGATGGGAGGAGAGCTTTTAAACCTACCCACCATCTTCATCAACTTCCTTCTCCAAGCTGCCAATAATAATAATGATGGTAGTTTTTGATTTGGGCAATTGATCTTTTCTCAATCTTATATAAAGTATGACTAAAATCATCTATAGAAACTTATTTTATTGAATTAAAAATAGACTTTATTTTTAATAGCAGTTTCAGGTTCACAGCAAAATGGAGCAGAGGATACCCTCTGTCCCCACATATGCACAGCCTCTCTTGCTGTCAACATCCCCGGACAGAGTAGTACATTTATTACAGTCTGTGAGCCTGCACTGACATTCCCCTCAAAATCCACAGTTTACCTTAATATTTACTCTTGGTGTGGTACATTCTGTAGGTTTTGACTAATGTATAAGAACATGTATCTGCAGTTATAGTATCATATAGAACAGTTTCACTATCCCCCAAATCCTCTGTGCTCTGCCTATTCATCCCGCCCTGTCTCTGTTTTATTAAACTTTACATATAACCTAAGTAAGAGCAGTTGGCCTGAAATGCAAAAGCGGCTCCAACTAGACTGTCACACCAAAGCCCTCCCAAACACATTTTGGAGTCACTGCTATGTTACTTCCTTTGGTCATCCACGCCTCTACGTGAGAGCTGCTGTGTTTAGCGCAAATGCTCACAGTTTATGTTAGAGTCTGTGGCATTAAATTCTGCGGTTTCAGAACCATTGAATGTGGTAGATGTGTTCATGGTCAACTTTTTGTTCACCATCCTCCCTTTCCCATCACACTTTGACCACCCTTGTCTTTATAAAAAGGTTGGAAGTCTCCAAACAGAATCGCCTTTGTACTGCTGAGGGTTGGGGGTCTTCTGTGCTCCAAATGTCTGATTACAGTATAAACAGACCTATTTGCTTTTAGGGAAGCAAATGTTTTCTGTGTCCAACTGAGCTTGTAAAATTTCATTAAGAAGCTAATCATTAGCCCTGATTAAGTAAACAGTGGATGTTTGGCATGAATATTTTAATTTTCTATTTCCAGGCTGGCTTAGCCTTCTCAAGGTTACTGATGGTCAGCTGGCACCGATAATTTTTCAGTCACCTGTGCAGTTTTCCACTCCATCATCAGAGAATCTCCTCCCCTCCCCCATTCAACTGGGGAAGAAAACCAGGGCTCTCCTAGAGTCCCAGACATGAAGCTGTTCTCTGATGCTCATTAGAGGACTTTTTTTTTTTAACATCTTTACTGGAATATAATTGCTTTACAATGATATGTTAGTTTCTGCTTTATGACAAAGTGAATCAGCTGTACATATACATACATCCCCATATCTCCGCCCTCTTGCGTCTCCCTCCCACCCTCCCTATCCCACCCCTCTAGGTGGACACAAAGCACGGAGCTGATCTCCCTGTGCCATGCAGCTGCTTCCCGCTAGCTAGCTATTTTACATTTGGTACTGTATATATGTCCATGCCACTCTCTCACTTCGTCCCAGCTTCCCCTTCCCCCTCCCCCTGTCCTCACGTCCATTCTCTGTGTCTGTGTCTTTATTCCTGTCCTGCCCCTAGGTTCTTCAGAACCATTTTTTTTTCTCTTGCAATTGAAGTAGTGAATCTCATTGCTGCCTACTCCAGTGCAGGACAAGAGACTAAACTCTGCTCTCTTTCTAATTCAACTTGAAATTGCCACCATTTCTATCCCTCCTTATTTGCCTTTATAAACATTTCAGGCTTTAACAAAGATCAGATTTCCTTTTACTGATACTTACAAATCAGTAGGAAGATGTGCTTAATATTACGCTTTTATTTTCAAATCTAGGAAAGAGCATAAAAGATAAAGATGCAAAAAGCTTAAAGCAGTTACCGCCAGTGACTCAGACGTTATTAATATCGCTGTGGGCACAAGGAATTGGAATGGTGTTAGAACGATTTTCTCCGGGGAAGAATGCATCATGACAACATTTTCCAAAGTGTGTTTCTCAGAGGCCACAATAAATTTGACTAGTGTTTAGAAGGGGGAAAAAAGATATTTTGAGGCTAAATAAAATTGGGAAGCACTTCTACTGCAAATTTCCTTGTTTTAGTGATTTACAATGTGTATTGCTATATTAAAGGCTCTGGGAATTCCTGCCATAAGAAAACCTGTTTAACTTTCTTCAACACAGTGTTTCAAATTCATTTGGCTTCAAATGCCTACTTTTTTTTTTTTTTAATTCTAATGTAACATCTGGAGCCAAACCTCAGAGCCAATGGGATATACTTACACTTTGGGATATCATGTTGTAGAATGAGAGTCTCTGGAATAGTCTCTGTGGCAATGGTTCTTGAACTTGACTGTGCATTAGAATCCTGGAGGACTTGTTAAAATACAGGTTGCTGGGTCTCACCCCCGTAGTTTCTGATTTGGGAGGTCCAGGGTGGGGCTTGAGAATCTCTTTTTCTAATAAGTTCCCAGGCAATGTTGTTGATGCTGGTTGGGGGCCACACTTTGAGAACCACTAGTCCATGTTCAAACTGGAAGGAAACAAAAGTTATGGGGGATGGGGGTGGTACCACAGGTGCGCTGCTGTACAGTATAGGAGTTAGTGTACTCATGCAAGATATACTGATCAAACCTGCTGTGTGTCTGGCACCATGCTAGGTGCTGGAGATGATCCTTGCGTTCACGATCTTACAGTGTAGTGGAGAGAGAGACAGTAAATGGGTAAAGGAAATGAGTCATAGGTCCATATGAATTGAGAAGACTTCTGTGAAGGAAGCCAGCAGTGTGTGTGTTATGATCCTGAATAAAAGGTGGTCGGGAAAGATCTCTCTGAGGTGGCAGGGACATTGCAGCTGAGACTGGCCGTGAGAAACCGGGGGGCCATGAGAAGATGGGGATGATGTTTCAGTCTGGATAAGGCCATGAGCAAAGGCCCTGGGGGGGTGGTGGTGGGCGGGGGAGAGTAGCAAGTTCTGGGAATGGAAAGAAGGCCAGGATGGCTGGAGGACAGTGAGAGAGAGAGAGAGAGAGAGAGTATGGAAGAAGAAGAGGTTGGAGAGGAGACTAGGAAGGGCCGGGTCACTGGAGCTGAATGAGGCAGTTTGGGTTTAATTCTAAATGCGAAAGGTTCTGGTGACTATTGTAAACAGTCACTCTGGGTGTTGTGTGAAGGAAGGATTGTAAGGGGAAGAGTAAAAGCTGTGAGACCAGCAGGAAGACCATAGCTGGAGTCAGGGTAGAGATGATTTGCCTGGGGTAGGGCAGTGGTGGTGGTCAGGCAGCCACATACTCATGAGCTCTAGGGGGCGCCACTCACAGGGATTACTTGTGGCTGTTAGCAGTGGAGAGATGTGGATTGCTTCCCAGCGTATCTCGGAGGTAGATCATCCCGGATTTGGTGATGGGTTAAGTTGTGAGGGGCAAGGAACAGACAGGTGCCAGGAATTACTCCTGAGCAACAGAGAAGGGGAAGAGCTGCAGGAGTAGGAACGAGTTCATTTCAGAGAGCGAGGCGGGAACTAAACAGTTATTACTTTTCAGGGTGACAGTGAAGTGACCACAGCCCATTATTCTGCAAATATAGTAATCGGCTGTTTGCTGGTACACAAAAGAAATGATATTGGGGTTTAATAAATACCCTTATGAGAGAGTTGCTCTATATGTTGTGTATCAGTGGTTGCCTGGTAGCCCAGAATTAGAAAACAAATAAGGCCATTTAACACTAAGCATAATGTTGTCTTTCTCTAATAATTCAGAGAGCACTTCAGAACCTCACAGAGACTGTTACTATTGCTGTGTAACAGACCACCTCACAGCTTAGTGGCATAAAACAGCCATTGTATTATGCTCACGGATTTTGTGGGTTAGGAATTCAGACAGGGCACAGCGGGATAGCTTCTCTCTGTTCCATGGTGTCTGGGCTCAGCTGGAAAGACTTGTCAGCCGGGGGGACTTGACAGATGGGGGCTGGAATCATCTGGAGATGTCTTTACTCACGTGCCTGGCAGTGATGCTGGGTGTCGGCCTGAGCACCTCCATGTGGGCTCTCCACATGGCCTGGGCTTCCTCACTTCTCGGCCCCTACACGATCGTTGAACTTCTGACATGGCAGCTCAGGGCTCCAAAGGCGAGTCATCATTGCAAAGATCTTGAATGTTTGAATTATACGAAACAGGTTGCTGAATTCATGTTCTGTTTAATAGAATGCTAGATTAGAAAGAGATTGCCTTGCTTGCATGCTGCCTCGGGGATAATTTGGGAAGAAGAGCCTGCTTTAGGGAAAGAGCTGGCTGTTTTGCATTAGAACAGATGACAAGGATATTCTCGCTTTGGCTGTGAGCCAGTCATGTGATAAACAAGTATTTTTCCAGCCTCTTCTACTTGCCCAGCTCTCAGGGGTGAAGCAACCAAGCATAGTTCATGCTTATCGGATAATAAGAGGATGTTTATAAACTAGGACATAGAAGAACTGGTTTGGAATTATTTAAAAACATTACGTGGATTCAGATTTCCCAAAACCTCTATTCATAGATCCATTCTGGTGAGTTTCATCCATGAAGTAGCAAGGCACAATGCTTCCTTAGAAATGGTTCTTGATGTGGATCTCGGGTAGCCCTTGATGACTAGAAGACACCAGTCTGAGTTGGATGGTCTAACCCTAAGATAAAATCCTTGGCCTAAGGCCGTAGATTCCAAAAAGGGGAGTATAGGCCTCCCAAGAAGTGTTCAAGTTGATTCATTGAGGGCAATGGAATACCTACCTCTATTTCTTAAAAAAAAAATTTAATATATATTTTGTGTGTGTCTTATAGAATATTAAATATGTAATGCAGGTATGAAATTTATGATTGGTTAATTAAAAAAATAATTTTGTGCTCAAAAAGTTGTTTTTTGCTGATGGAGTACAGCTTAAAGGCGTGTTTTAGCACATTTATTCCTTGTTGCTAATGCTTTTCAAACTTTATTATGAAAATCACCTAGAGAAACTTGATTTTTCTCAGCTCAGTGCAAGAGTGATTAGAATTTGGGGAATTGATTCACACTCAGCTCACAAGAGAATGATTTATCAGCCAAAATGCCAAATTTATTAATTTCCAATAGCTGGGAAACTAGACCTATCATTGATACATGTTATGCTTTTATTCTTGGACAAAGTGATTTATCTCAGGATATGAAGTATCAGAAAGCTTTGTGTCTTTTAGACACAGAACTGCATTTTCTGAGCTTCTCTAGTGTTTAGGGCTCTTCTTACATATGACCTCCTGGTTACCACTTCCTATTCCTAGCTCACCTGGCTCACAGGTGCTCACCTGGCTCACAGGTGCTCACCCGGCTCACAGGTGCTCACCCACAGGAAATGAGATGCAGCATGTGACCCACTCGCTGTGGTTGGTGTTCAGTCCACCTTTCTGGCACCCTGGTAATTATAGGTGCCTGTGGCAGCAGTCAGATTTTGTTCACCAAAGATGAAAAGCTTGTCTGGTCAGCTCCCCTGTCAGGTGACACTTCCCGCCATGTTGTCATATTTTGATTTCGTTCATCTGATCCTGTGCATCTCCAGTCACAGAGTCTACTAGAGAGGATGTTTATCTGGCCCTTGGACATCTTGATTACCCTGGAACTTAGGTGAGACTGGGTGGGACACCTTATCCTTCCCCACCTCTGTCCCACCTGACTTCTTTCCCTCTTCCCATCAGCCAACCAGAATGGGAGAAGGAGTAAAAACATGGATTACATAATACAGGCAATATTTTTTGAGTGCTAACCATATACTAGCAACTGTGCTTTATTAGCATCATTTGATTCCATCTCACAAATTCCCATTTTACAGACAAAGAAGTGGAGGCTCCAGTAATTTGCCTGAGACCACATGGCTCTGGGTGTCAGGGCCGGGATTGGAACCAGATCCCTCTGCTTCCAGAGCCCACTGTTGCACTGTCATCCTTAGAGATGGCTAAAATCCAAGGCAGAATCAACTGAGTACAAACAAATTTCAGGGACCAGGGAGGGGAGGAACTACTGCTATTGAGAGATGTTGCTGGGAAGGCATTGCTGAGAGGGCCTGGAGGAGGTTGAGGGCTGTGCCTTCTAAAGTTAAGACATCTTAGGGGTGGAGAGACGCGGGGGAGGAAGGCGGCTCTGGTTAAGAGGCAGGCCTGATTGAGCAGAGGTCTGGGGCCAGGAAAGCCAGTGCTCTGGGGCTGAGAGTGTCCCTTGGCAGGGGGTGGGGGTGAGAGGTATGCGGGGGTTGGGGGGGGCGGGTAGAGGCGGGCTGCAGGGAGGGGAGCAGTAGGAGGTGAGAGAATCCTGAGGCAGGGCGACCGTCACCCTCCCATAGAAAGCTGCCTCTCCGAGTAGGGATGACGTCATCACTGCGCATGCCCACTGTGGAGGCAAAGCCTGCCCTTCCTTCTTCCCCCAAGAGACCACGCTGTGGGGAAGGGCTCTCTAGAGAGCTGCTCTTTGGCTGGAGGAAGTGCCTGACCTGCCTGACCCCACAGCGTGGCTCCGGAGAGCCAGAACCGAGGGAAAGGGCTTCCCGTGTCAGGCCGCCTGGGAACTCCAGGAACACAGCAGCTGTACTTCCTTCCCTCTTCCCCACACCCTTGACCTCGTGCTGCCAGAGAGGGGTCTGATACCCAGACACAGCTGGTAGCATCTGAGGCCAGACCTCCAGTGACCTGAGGAATGTGGAAAAGTCCCCGCTCAGCCAAGTTGGAAATCAAGTCCGTCTCACCCCTGAATAAAATTTCCCTAGCAACTCCGGTCCTAGCTGAGGGACATGGCTGGACTGGGATGTGGGTCCCCCAATACACCTCAACCTTTTTGGGAAATCCATCCTTCTGGGAAATTCTTGAGGGATTGAGAAGCGGTAGGTACTACCTGTGACCCCACTTCCTTTACTTGTCCTTCATAAAGCACTTTGAAGGACCCGCAGCCCCGCTGTAATCTCTTCAGCCCTCTCCTTTTAAGAAACAGTGTTGGTGTTCTCTGTCACCAGCACCCCTCCCCAGCACTGGGCCTGCACTGGCCTGTTAAGGTGACCAAGGACTTCCCTGGTGGCGCAGTGGTTAAGACTCCACACTCCCAATGCAGGGGGCCTGGGTTCGATCTCTGCTCAGGGAACTAGATCCCACACGCATGCCACAACTAAGAGTTCGCATTGCCACAACTAAGGAGCCCATGTGCCACTACTATGGAGCTGGCGAGCTGCAACTAAGGAGCCCGCCTGCCGCAACTAAGACGTGGTGCAACCAAATAAATAATAAAAATATATAAATTAAAAAGGTGACCAGCCCATGCCTTCTCCTTTCTATGCCTGTCCCAAACAACTAGATTTCCTATGCCTGGAACTATCCACACTAGTAGTTTCATTTTAATAGGAGCCTCTAATAATTTCATATACAGGTTTGGGTTAGCCAGAGACAAGGAAATAAATGTTCCATATTTTTAAAAAATTCAGTTTTGGTCCCCTAGTTCTACAAGCCACTGGGTTCCCAGGAACTGGTATTTGTGGACTGGCCGTGGACATGAATGTCCCTCTCTAGGTCTTATTGTCTCACAGAAACCAGAACTGCACAGCAGGCAGCCCTCACTGGAGGGGGCACAGGTGAGCTTTATTGATAAGAAACGACGCTAGCTGAGCCTCATAGCTTTTTGTTACCACCTTCTTAGCAAGCCTTCTCATCCACTGGGTGAGTGAGGTACAAAATCAAGGCCCTCTTTTGAGAGCAACAGAATGGATAGGAAGTCTGAAGGGCTGAGGGGTCCTGGGATGGTCAGACAGCTTTGAAACAAGGCCAGCCCCTACCTGTGATGGACTGAGGGGGTTGCTATCCTCAGTCAGTGTTAGAGGTGGATGAGAGCCACAAACAACCGTGCCACACACCCATCCAGACTCTTTGGCATCCCTATCCCCCTGTAGACAGCAGTTCTCTGCCTCACCACAGAAACCTGCAGGCTACCCTCATCCAGACCCTTTCCTTGTTGGAGTTTAGGTTTTGATAGAGTCTAAAATAAATCAAGACATGACTCTCTCTTATTCCTCCAAGAAATGTATATTGAGCACCTACTGTATGCCAGATGTGGTACTAGGCTGATACAGAAATGAGTAAGACTATCTCTGCCCTGAGCTCACAGCCTGGTTAGTAGGAGTCAGGAAAAAAGGAGGGCAGACAATCAGCTGTGATGGTGCCACGAAAGAAGATTGTAGAATAGAGGGGCTGGGGTAGAGAATCAGAAGAGGTTTCAGACGAAAGGTCAGTTGAGCTGCATGTGAAAAGACTCTCCCAGGCAACTCCAAAAACCCAAATCAGGGGCTCCCTGTTTTGTGATATTAAAATAAATGTTGCCTTATGTTACGTCAACTGTCCCTGCTTCTTCTCAAGGGGGAATGTTTTGTGTTGACTGTCTCAACGCCCTCACACTTCCACATCCTTGCCAGCACTTGTTATTTGTGGTCTTTTTGATACTAGCCAACCTCATGTCCTCTTTTGTTATCTTGTCGTTATTTTATAATTCAATGGAAAAAATAATAAACTTTACACAATTTTAACGTGTAGACCGCTTTCAGAAACACATATGGTATGCAAAGCAAGATCATTTAAATTAAAAATTATTCCCTTCCATGAATACATAAGGTCAGTAGAGAAAAGGTAACACTTGCAAGCAAGGAAACCAACCAAATATGTATTAGTGTTTAACCCATCCATGGAATGCCATGTCCCCATGTCCTGTGGTGTTGAGTAGGGTATTTGAGATCTTCTGGGGGAAGATCCCATTCTTGCCTTCTGTATACTCTCAGAAGCCAGATTTTCAAGTGAGGATCCTAAGGGGCTCTTAACTCATGTGAAAAAGTATTAGTTAGTCTGGAAATACTAAGCAATTTGAAGTTGGGGGAAAATATCCCCTATAGTCCACCGTTAAGAAGGCCAGTTGTGTCCCCAGTGACCTTTTTCTCTGATGGTTGTTCTCAAGTGGTATGGGTTTTTTTTGAGATTGTCCTGAAGGTGGAGCGATGCATCTTCTGTTTCCCTTGTCTCCAAGAAGTGCTGTTATGTAACCATCTCCACGTTCTGGGACCACTCACATCAGTCTCTAATTAGAGGGCTTGGGAGGCCTGTCATCTTGCAGCCTTCCCTCGCTAAGCAGAATGCTCTGTATTGAATCATTGCAGTGTGTTTGGCTTTCTGTACTATTAGCTCAATTTAGGAAGGGCGTAGATGAGTGCTCCTTTGCTTTTTGTTGTAGAAAGTGGCCCCCTGTTTATTTTCCTGAGTACCTTTAATGATTCTGTGGTGGCTTTACTTCTAATAAGTTAATAAGGGAGATGTTGATTAATAGCGTAGGTGTCTTGGATAGCAAAACTCTCCTGTCAAGTGTCAGAAAGGTTTAGTGAGCTTTCTAGCTTGGCGATGCCTAGTTCGAAGCTTTTCAGCTTTGGGGGAGGAGAGAAAGGGCACAGCATCCAAGCCCCAAGGGCAGCTCCCATCTGTCTAGGTTGCTGACTCTGCTGAGCTACCGACACTGGATGAGAAAGGAGGCCTTCATGGCAGCAGAGATACATTCTCAGCAAGGGTTTAGAGCTGCTGGGGGGGTAGGTGTTTTAGGTGGTTCCATGAGAGGAAAAGACTCCACTGTGGGTCCCACGAGATGAAGGACGAATTATGCGAGGCCCGACTCTGGAGTCTGGGAGAAGCTTTGGTTACTTTGGTTGAGGTGGGACAGGTAACAATGGCCAAGCCCACCGAGTTGGCTGCTTTAGGCCGGAGAGGAAGCAGGCAAAGCACTGCTGTGGGCCAACTTTGAGCAGGCATTGCCAGCCCTTCTTCTGGTAAACAAATACCATTTCTTAACAGTAAAAAACTGTTTCCCCAGAAACTGTTCTGAATCTCCTTATTTAGTCTAATCACCAAGGGGAGCTAAAAAAATTAGGATAAGCCACAAAGATGACAGTAATAATAATAAGATGGCTGATATTTATTGGACATCTGATTTGTGACTGCAAGGGAGATGATCCTGTTTTCATTTTACAGAAAAGGAAAATAGGTCTCAGAGAGGCTGATTTATTTGGCCAAAGTCACACAGCTCCTAAGTGGCAGAGGAGGGATTCAAAGTCAGGTCATTCTGACTCCAGAGTGTATGTTCTTTAGGCCACAGGAGGATGCCTCTAATGAAAGTGTGTGTGTGCGTGCGTGCATGTGTCCATCCCTATACTGCAGGTCACTTGACAGGAAAGGTCAGAGTAGGACCAAAGGTCCAAAGTGCCATGAGAAGGGTGGAAGCAGGTTCTTCCTCGGCGAGGAATTCATACCAGCTAGTACAGCCCTGTGTAGTATTGTGAGAGAACGCAGAGAATGTGGAATCAAGACACCCAGAGTCACCAAAAGTTGGTGTGTGACACTTGGCAAGTCATTCAACTCTCTAGGTTGGCCTTGATTGCTGTCCTGTTAAATGGGGATAACAATATCTACTTGATCAGTCTCCCTGACTTCCTGTGATGCATTGTGTAGGATGATGCTTTGGCAACTCTGTGGAGCATTATACAAATTACAGTTTTTCCAGGTTTATTCATAAACATAATATTTTGTCATTTGCAAAGAAACACATTTGCATATCAATCATTTAAAACCTTACTACAAGATAACAAAGGTTTTGGACAGGAGATAACGTCCAGTGCTTTGCTATTTATATTTAATTACTTACAACTAGCTCTTGTTAGAGCAGGCCTGTTTTTTTTGTTTGTTTTGTTTCTGTTTTGTTTTTTAAATAGGAAAGTCTTTCTTATTTACAAAAGGAATTTTGGTTTTTCTGTTTCTAAACTGTGTTAATATAAATCTTGAAATACAGGCAAAGAAAGAAGAAAGTGAAGAACACCCATAATATTCTTCACCCAGAGGTTATCATTGTTAACATCTTGGTTTATTGAGCCAATCTGATGTCTTAGGTCCTGATAACTGCATTGGTGATTTTTATAATCGGTATTGTACATTAACTCAGTTTCTATAATATTCACCTGGAGGCTGAAAAAAAATAACTTGTAAAGAGATACTAATTATTTTAGTTAAGATGCTTTTTATCTTTTTTGTTAAGATGATTTTGTGGACCACAGAAACTGTTTTTATAAGCTTTCGCTGTTAATTCCCCTCCCACACTGCCAAATAAAAAAGAGATAGCAGGAAACAGACCCAGTAACTAAGAGTTATTGTTGTGTCCAGAGTAGCTTCCTTTGAGCATTGTCTCCTTTCATGCCACACTCTTTCTTTCTCTGTTTGCCATTTTCTAACACTGCTGTAAGTGTGTGTCTGCTCTTTGCTGATGGGTGTGATTAATCTAAAATTAGTCCACTGTAGTAAATAGCCCATTGTCGTAAATAGCCTGGAGCCAAGAAAGTGAGATTCTTTGAGGTTCTGTGAAGGCAGGGACCCTCTCTTGAATGCTACTGCATCCCAGGACTGAGCATCGTGCCCAGCACATAGTAGGCTCCAGTAGATATTTTGTCATTTGTATGAATGAAAGGTTCCACCACTGCCATTAGCAGCTATGTGACTTTGGGCCAATCAGTTAAATTCTCTGGATGTCTATAATACCCTTCCACTTTAGATATTTTATAATTCTAGGCTTCCTCTCCTGAGATTTTGATTCCGACACTGTGTGGTCATATACCTGATGACAAACTTTCACCATTGCTATCCCCTTAAAGATGTGAAAACCTAGCAACTGCCTTTTCTCCATCCTTTTATCAATAGGAGATAATTTTCCAAGTAATGAACTGATTTTCTGAGTTATCTGCCTCTCCTATTAGCCACCTTTGTTGAAGAAATTGGTTAATGATCTAATTAAAAGAGACAGGAAGCCTGGGGTGGGGCCCTAACAGAAACTAGACTTCTCATGTTGTTGGTTAGCTCATTGGAACCAAGGTCAGTTCCAAACTGTGGGCTCCCTTAAATATCCTTAGCAGTAAAACCTTCCCACCATGTATTCAAGAGTTACGGTTTCTCCATGAGAAACTATTTACCCAATGCGTTAAGTTTAAAGACACTGCTTCTTCTTATACTTGGGATGCTGCACAGAGCATCTGTGAACTTTATTAGCTTTTAGGATGCAGGGGGAGGTAGTGCTGGGAAGATCTGCCTTGGTTTCATCAGAAGCTCTGGATGATTGCCTTTGCAGTGGGTGGATGTGTATTACTGTTTCACTGGCAACAAAACCCAAGCATGTTGGCCAGTTTTCCAATCTGTAGGACTAGAGGACTAGAACCCTTTTCTATGTTCTGTTTCCACTGACTCTCAAGAAATGTTTCTGGCCAAACGAAATGAGGGCAACAGAATAAATAGTTGATGCCCCATCAGTTTCCCCAGGCAGAGTCTGCCCTAAAAGGACTTCTGTCATTTGGGAATTTCTGAGCGCTGTGGTAAGATCCCAAGGGTGCTCTGGTAATCTGCTGGTGACATGTTGCAGTGGACCCACAGGTTAGGCATAAACCATTCACTTTCATACTTGTACTTAGTTTTCTAGATTTATTTTTCTACATCCTTACCCAATCCACATTTGTCAAAGGTTTCATTGAGGAAATGTAAACGTCCTAAGAGGTTTTGCAGAGAAATCTTGCTTTTGCCTGTTTCTAAAGCATACAGACTTTAATCCAACACCCCCTTCTTTTGCCAGAACTTCACTTTTATGTCTGTACATGAGCAGGACATAACATGAATTGCCTCATTTCCTTTCATGACTTTGCCATTTCTTTTCTTCCTCGTAACTGAATTGTTGCGTAGGTGTATTTTTTTAACTCTTAAATATAGACCTCTTTATGTTATGCAAAAGAGAATATGTTTCATTTGCCTGCTTGTGTATTTTAAAAGCAGCTTTATTGAGATATAATTGACATACAGCAAACAAAAATTTGCAGTTTTGACATGTTTACGCTCATGAAACCATCACCACAATCAAGATAATGAATACATCCATCACCCCCAGAAGCTTCCTTGTGCCCCTTGGCAACCCCTTCCTCCCACCCTTTCCAATCTCCCTTCCAGCCTCCTCAGGCAAACCCTGATCTGCTTTCTGTCACTGTACATTAGTCTGCATTTCCTGGCATTTTTATGTAAATGGATTCATACAGTACATACTCCTTCTTGCCTGGCTCCTTTCATGCAACAAAATTACTTTAATTCATCCATGTTGTAACATGTAGCAATAGTTCATTCCTTTTAACTGCTGAGTAGTGTTCCATTGTATGAAAATACCACAGTTTGTTTATCCATTCATCTGTTGATACAAATTTGGATTGTTTCCAATTTTTGACTATTAAAACAAAGCTGTTACGACTTGTGGCTACCAAGGCGGGGGAGGGGGCTGAGGGAGGGGTGGATTGGGAGTTTAGGATTAGCAGATGCAAACTGTTGTATACAGAATGGATAAAGAACAAGGTCCTACTGTATAGCACAGGGAACTATATTCAATATCCTGTACTAAACTATAATGGAAAAGAATATGAAAAAGAATATATATAATATATACATAAGTGAATCACTTTGCTGTACAGCAGAAACTAATACAACATTGTAAATCAACTATACTTCAATAAAATAAATTAAAAAAAATAAAGCTGTTACAGGCATTCATGTACAGGCCTTTGTGTGGACGTATGCTTTCTTTTCTCTTGGGTAAATACCTAAGAGTAGAATATCTGGATCATATAGGTCGAATGATCAATGTCATTGAGCATTACTTCATGTGCTTATTTGCTATCTGTGTATCTTCTTTGGTGAAATATCTGTTCACATCTTTTGCCTACTTTTTGATTGGATTGTTTTCATATTAGTGAGTTCTGAGATTTTTTGGGGGTATATTTTAGATAGAAGTCCTTTATCTGATATATACTTTAAAATATTTTCTTTGACTCTGTGGCTTGTCTTCTCATTCTTTCAACAGTGTGTTTCAAAGAGCAGAAATTATTATTTTTGATGCAATTAAATTTATCAATTTGTACTTTTATGGGTCACGCTTTGGTGTTATATATAAGAAATCTTTGTCTAACCTAAGGTCACAAGGGATTTCTCCGATGTTTCCTTTAGAATTTTAAGTTTTACATTTAGTTCTACGTTCCACCTTGATTTAATTTTTGTCTAGTGTGCAGGGTTTGGGTTGGAGGTTTTTTGTTTGTTTTTGCTTATGGATATCTAATTGTTTCAGTGCCATTTGTTGAAAAGGCTGTCTTTTTACCAGTGAGTTGCCCTTGTACCTTCTTCGAAGATCATGTGTTGTCCATATATGTGCCTTTGCACCAATTCCAAATTGTCTTGATTACTGGAGCTTTATGGTAAGTCTCAAAATCAGGTAGTATTCATTCTCCAGCTTTATTCTTCTTGCCTACTAGTACTTTTTACTTATGAGAATTTTGTTCTTAGGTCTGGAGTATTAGGGCAAGAGTACCAATTATAACAAACAATAACTTTCACTTTGTTTACTTATAACTCTTCAGAGAGTCAGCAAGAGCATGAGCAATGGAATCAGATCTGGTTCTGAATCCTGGTTCTGCCACTAATTAGCTGTGTGACTCTGGTCAAGTTACTTATCATCTCAAAGTTTCAGGCTCCTCCACTGTAAAATAGGGATGATAATATTTACCTCACAGTATTGTTTTAAGGAACAACTTAGAAAATATAAAAATCTCTGATATAATTTTTGCTTAATATACATTAATTTAGTTAAAAATTAATGCAATAAAATATATAGTATTTAGTTACCTAAGGCACATATAATCAAAATGTCTTTGGCATTCTCATTTCTCTTATTTCATCTTTTTTCTTTTGGCCACACAGCTTGCAGGATCTTAGTTCCCCAACCAGGGATCAAACCTGGGACCTGGCAATGACAGCACCAAGTTATAACCACTGGGCCAATTCCCGCAAGGGAGTTCCTGTATTTTATTTACAGTCTTTTAATAAGACTTTAAAATCTCATTTTAAAGTCTTTTGAGTGATTATTGTTTAGTTTCTATAATTAGGTATAGTTTTGAGGTTTGAATTTGAACTTTTTTTTTTTTTTTGTGGTACGCGGGCCTCTCACTGCTGTGGCCTCTCCCGTTGCGGAGCACAGGCTCCGGATGCACAGGCTCAGCGGCCATGGCTCACGGGCACGGGCCCAGCTGCTCCACGGCATGTGGGATCTTCCTGGACCGGGGCACGAACCCGTGTCCCCTGCATTGGCAGGCAGACTCTCAACCACTGCACCACCAGGGAAGCCCTGAACATTTTTGATATAGCAAAATGTACTAGTGTTTCCCATACATCTGTGTTACATTCAGATGGATGGGTTGAAATACCAACGGAGTGATAGTTGAATGAGGTTGTTCAATGGTGCGGGTGTATAGGGGCAGATATTAACCATCACTTTTGAGGCATAGAAAATTCCAGCCAAGGAAAATCCAGCTCCATGGGATCACTTATGCATGGAGGAAGAATGACGATTGTAAATCTGAATTTTTCTCTTATGGTGACTTGGGGTAGACATTGACCCGTCTCTGCTGTGTCTAGGTGAAGGCATAACGAGTTTTCATTGAAAGTTGAATTAAGCAATATTTTAAAAATCCCTCTGCACATCATAAGAAAAAGACTAATAACTGAATTTGGAAATGGATAAAGGATATGTACAGGCAGTTTGCAGTTGAAGAAGCCAGAACTTTTAGTAAACATATGAAAAGAATCTTAACCTGACCTGTATTTAGTGAAATATAAATCAAAGCCACAATGAAATACCATGTTAGGTATATCATATTGGCAAAGAGTAATAAGGTTGATAACAGCAAATATTGGCAAGGATATCAGGGAGAGGAACTAATTAATATTTGACTGGTGGGAGTATAAATTGGTGAACCATTTTTTGAAAGCTATTTGGCAATACCTAATAAAGTTGAACGTGAATATTCCCTAAGATCCAGCCCTTTCATTTCTTGGTATCTGCTCTAGGGAAATTCTCATACATATTCCCAGAGACACACGTACAGAATGTACATTGCAACATCATTTGTGGTAGTGAAGAACTGAAAACTGCCTAACCTAACATATCTCTGTTTCTGTGTCTCTCTCTGTTTCTGTCTCTTTCTCTGTCTCTGTCTTTCTCTCTGTCTCTGTCTCTCTCTCTCTCTCTCACACACACACACACACACACACACACACACACACACACACACAAGTTATATATTATCAGGACCATTTGCAAGTCACAATACTCATGACATTTTACCCCTAAAGCTATTTTTTAAAAACAGAGTTCTGAAGCAGATGTAAAAAATGTTAACATGTTTGACATTTTTGATTTTGCTGGTGGGAGCATATACATCTGGTATTTTCTGTACTCCTCTGTATTTGTGAGATGTTAAAAAGAAACATGATTTTTGTTTCCCTCCTTTGCTTTCTTCTTCACAAATTTCTTTTAATTCCCCACCTTCAGACTAAACATCTTTCCCGTTCTGTTTGATTTAAATCTTTAATGTGTCTTTGGCTCTTTTCCTCATATGATTTGAAGTATCTCCAAGGTACATATTTTGTGTCCAGAGTTCTTTAGATATCTGCTTGCTTCTAGTGATCTCCGTTCAATATCACATACGCTGGTTGGGCCTAAGTTGTTAGTTATTTCTTCGCTTCTTTGGTATTGGTGGGTGTTTGAGTTGACGATTGGAACTTAACTTTTGTATTTCACGACAGGAGAGGCTTGCAGAGTTTGTTTTCTGATATTGCTCCACCTGCCCGTCTTGGTATATAAGCTATTTCTTTGTAGGGAGGGATGTTTGTTTTAGTGTATGACAGATACTTACAATGAAGATTAGATCATGCACTTCTAGCTGAGAATTTCCAAAGCATGTAATAAACAGTTCTTAATCTTCAAAAGAGAGGCTTGGGGTGCCCTCTCAGTCGGCCTGCCTACACAGTATTTTCAGCTGCCAGAACGGACTCTCTGCCCATGTCAAGCTCACTTTACATGGACATACTTCTAGTTCCCTATTTTCTTTCATCTGCTTCTTTGGTAAACAGACGACAGAAACTTCCTCTGCCTGATCTTTCTGTGACATACTGCAAATTTAGCTCAGACGCCAGCTGGCTGTGTGTCTTTGGCTATGCATAGAAAGGGAGGGTTTACCTTCCTTCCTTCGGAAGAAACCTGATTTTTTTCCATGGGTCTGAATCTGTTTGCCAAGGGCTATTTGGAATGGGAGCTCCTGGGGAATGGAAAAAGATCTCTCTTTTTGTGGTTCTTGACAGTCTATTTAAAAACTACATTGATGAGTTATTTCTAATCTGTGCTTGCTTTTGAATTGTTTTCTCCTCTTGTATTCCTGAGTGTTGTAAAGACCTACACAACCATTCATGAGCTATTGGCCATCACAGAGAATCCACTTGGGTAACAGAAGTGAATGCAAATGGTGCAGAACATGTAGCTCGGCCACTCTGCCCGAAGGCTACTCTGGTCCTACCCTGGTCCTAGATTCTAATTTCGATCCAGAAACTACCCCTAAGGCAGCCTGTAAGATACAGGCTGGGCTCTGTGACTGACCTGGAAGTCTGATCCAGGGCTTCCAAAGTTCCCATTTAAGCTGGAGCCAGTAGGGCCTCTCGAGAGTCCTGGGCAAAATTTGTTTACTTCCCAGTTCAGGAGAGACTTTTTTTCTTGTCGGTTTAGACTTCCTGCCCAGGCTTGGTCAGAATTGGACAGGTTTTGGGGCAATATTTACTACAACATTTGTCTCAGTTTATTTTCACAAATGTTTTAACATCACGAATATCACTAATTACCATGTCCCTGCTTTTGTTTCTGTTCTGATGTCCTAAATTTGGAAACTGGTAACTGGACTGTGTCTTTAGGGTGAGGACTGGATGTTTTAAATTTTCCATTCCTAACATCTACCACAATGTCTGGGAGATAATACCTTCTCAATAAATGTCTGTGCCTAGAAAATATGGCTGAATAAATGGTTGTAAAACATATCCCAAAGTCACTGTACTTATTTTATCCTTCTCCAATTTTCTTTTTTTAACTTTTGTTTTCATCTCTCTTAGACCAAAGCCTTACATGGTTTCTAGCATCATTTGTACTGCTTCCTGTAACTCTTCCTTCATACCTCTTCCCCCAAATTTTGTTCAGTTAAAAAAAGAGAAGGTCTTGTTTTCCCCCTTGGGCTTTGTCCTTCATGTTTAAATGATTTTAGACATTACTCATATCTCTGTCTGCTTCTTCTATAATATTATCTCAGGCTCTTGCTGGTTGTTATGCCTGCTAACCCTGGCTTATGGGAAATTAATTGTTTCTACGTGGGTCTGTGGTTTAGGCTGGTGAGCTCGTCTTCAGCGGAGGTTTAATATGTGGGAATCCTGGATTGCTTGGATTGAGGGCACGTCTGTCCAGATAGATTTTGTTTCTTCTTCTTGGCACCCTAGGGGTATCCTTGGCTTAGAACCAATTTTTATGCCGATTTTTTAGCTTGAAAGTTTCTAGACTACAATGGTATTGTGAATTCAAAACCCCAGACCACACGAGGGCAGACTCTGGGGACGTGGGTGCTCAGCGGGGACACTTTTGTTCTTCCACCAAGAATCTAGGCCAAGGCATCGCTTTGCCATCTGCCCATGGAGTGTCTGGCTTTTTCTCGAGCCCACCATTGTACTTCAAGGATCTTTCTTCAAGACCACTTCATGGGTCTTCCAGTTCCAGTTCTCTACCTCACCTCCCATCCCTGAGCAAGTGTTCAGTCCCAGGCTCCTGGGGTATGACTTCTCCCTGCAGGGTAATAAGCTCATGTGCTTCCAGCTTTGGTTCTCACTTTACTCTTCATTTCTGGCCCCAGACTATTACTTTAACTTACTGTAAGCTCATTTAAATGAATGTTTACTATATGTGTATCACATTTTCCCCAGAATCTCTTAGGGATTATAATTAATGGAAAGTTTTTTAGACTCTCAAGGCAACTTCTAAGATGATGTTCTTGCTTCCATTTTTATAAAGAAAACAGTTTTAGGTTGGTAGCCAACACACCTAATTCTTTGACATCAGTTTGCTGTGTTGGGCAAGTCATATAATCTAGGGGTCAGATTCCCTATCTTTTAAATAGTGGTAACAAGACTTAACAACACAGTTCTGAAAGGTGTGTCTCCTCTGATAGGGATATTATGAGATTTAAGTAATAGAAGACATGAAAAGACATTTTGAAAAAAAATTAAAAGCCCTGCATAAGTACCAGATAGGTTTTTTTTTTTTAACATCTTTATTGGAGTATAATTGCTTTACAACGGTCCCGCTTTATAACAAAGTGAATCAGCTATACATATACATGTATCCCCATATCCCCTCCCTCTTGTGTCTCCCTCCCACCCTCCCTATCCCACCCCTCTAGGTGGTCACAAAGCACCGAGCTGATCTCCCTGTCCTATGTGGCTGCTTCCCACTAGCGATCTATTTTACATTTGGTAGTGTATATATGTCCATGCCACTCTCTCACTTCGTCCCAGCTTACCCTTCCCCCTCCCCGTGTCCTCAAGTCCATTCTCTACATCTGCACCAGATAGGTTTTGTTTCTTCTTTTAGATGCCATAGGGGTATCATTGGCCTAGGACCTATTTTTACTAGTATTATTACTAGTATTCTGTTTTCCCCAGAGCCTTCCCCCTCCTTCTTCTACCATTGCATCTCCTACTCCATTTGTCTAGCTTATGGCAAGTAGAGTGGCCCTATACTTAGGCAGAGGATGAACTGCAGTTGGTGAAACCTGGCTGGTTTCACCTTATTGGGTATGGTGATGAATGTGGCTCTGTTATTCACCCCTCGACTCATGATCCTGTACATCACTCGGGTTCCTTGCTAGAGAGCAGGTGTTGGTCAGTAGTAGTAATGCATTGTTATTTTGGATAAGGTCTTAATAGCACATGAAATGATTTATATGATTCTGCTGCTTCAGCGAACCAAACAACTACTTCCTGAATACAGATCTTCTCTGCAGTTACCTGTCTATGGCTTGTCACTGAAGGAGAGTGTCAATTGGCATAGATGTTCAGGAAGCTACAGGAAACCTTTAAATGCATATTAACAGGAACACTGGGATTTACAATCAAGGAGTTTTTACAATATGATCTCATGTAACACACCCATTTTATAATATAAAAACTTCAGTTTGAACAAGTCGTGTCATAAAAGGGGCCGCAGAATGAGCAAAGCCAGTTGTATAATGATGGACCAACCAGATTTGGATATTGGTGTTTTCTTGGCTTTTATTTGAGGCCAAGTTCTCAAACAGAGCATTGACTTTGCTTCAGGTCAAATTAAAGTTATAATTTGCGTTGGGTTAGTCCTTGTTTAAATCACTTAGGTGAGGTTTAATTTTTGAACAAAACTCTGGAACCAGTTCAATTCACAAAAGAGCATATAATTATATAACTTTTATCCTAAGACCCAAGAGATACTTTTCAGTTGATATAATGAGGATTCAAAGAGAATATGAAGCTAAAAAGGAAAGTGCTTGTAGAAATATCAGTAGAAGAAATAGAAATAGAAGACATTTGTGGAAGTCTGGTCTCAGTTATTTGTATAGTTCATTGCACAAATTAATACACTTGATTCTCAAAGATGCAAACATGTTTTTAAATATTGAAACTTTATTTTCACAGGAAGGATGATATAGCAATAAGGGGGTTAACCATGGTTGTATATCTTACTGAATTTTCCAAGGCATACCATTATTTAATATGGAATAGTTAACATGACTGCCCTATTTCCTCTTATCTGTAGTGATTGCCTGCAGCATACATAGACAACATAAATTCCCAGCTAACTCAACCCCCCTCTTTTGATCCACTGAAAAGTTAGTTAATGCATTCATAAAACCTATTTACCAGACCTCCTAACAAATAGACGGGTCTGAAGATCAGTTCTTGTCATGTTCCCTGCCTGCCATCTGTTTTAGATATTAGTGAGTCATGAAATGCCTACAAGCTATGGTCTGAGAGAGACTGAGAGCAGAGGGCCTGAACTGTCTGCAAACAGAATAACAGAATCCTTAGGCTACAAAGACTGTTAGGTATGTTGTCTAATCAAGTGATGATAGGAATGAGGATTCAAATCAGTAGTGAATCCACGAATCTCGAAACTAAAATGCATGCTAGTTTCAGGAGAAACCTTTAAGATAGCATATAGGCTTTGGTTACTGTTGTTATGGGACAGTTGATGGAAGTTTGTGGAAGAGACCACACACATAGACTAGTTCAGTTTGGTCAGCTTATGCTGAGCACCTACTGTGCTGCTACTGTGGGGAGAGAGGGGAGTAAGACCTGTTCTTTACTCTATGAGAGTTCTCAGTCTTAGAGGGAAGATGTAACCAAACCAAACTTGGGTCTGCTCGCCTACGTGCAGTAAAGACCATCTACTGATACTGGGCTGTAGTGAAGGAAGGTGCAGCGTTTATCACAAGACCAAGCAAGGGGTACTTGCCTTAGCAAGGGGTGGCTAATGCTCAAAATGCCTGCACTCCTCAATGGCTTTCGGGGAAAGGTTTTTAAAGTCAGGGTGAGGGAGACGGTTTTGGGATGTGTGACCAGCTTGTGGACATTCTTCTGATTGGTTGGTGGTGAGGTAATTGGGAATCAACATCATCAACCTTCTGGTTCCAACTTATCTGGGGTCTACGTGCTTGTGGTCAGCATGCAGTTAACTTCTTCCTCTTGGTGGGGGTTTCAGTATCTGTAAAACAACTCAAGGATGTGGCTCAGGATATTTTCTATAGCACTTGAGGAGGAACTAAAGGTCCTAGACTTTGTTTAATGGCTAAACTATTATTATTTTCTCTTACTTTTCTTTGTTTCTTTCTTTCTCACTTCTTTGATTAAATTTATTCTTTGGAACTCGGGGAAGGCCTAGGAGGCTAAAGTTTTTCTACAAACAAGAGGCAGGTAGAGGACAGGGACGTGGGTCCTGTCCCAGGAAGGCCCCATAGGGTCCTGTTGGGTTACAGTATCGCACAACTATCTATGCTGTGACAATAATGGCTGCTACGGAGCACTTGCTGGGCATGCGCCAAGCCTCATGCCTGCCTAGGACTTATTTACTTACATTATCTTGAATGTTCTTATCAGTTCTCTAGGGAGATACTATCATCTCCAGTTTACAAATGGGAAAGCAGTATTTCTTCCCCTGCCTGTTAGCATGCTGCCTCTCAGCACAATATGTTAAATGCCTTGCCGAGGACCGAGGCTGGAATCTGACAGGCGAAGGTCTAATCTTGACTCTGCTATATACCTATGGGGTCTTGAGGACATTTCTTAATTTATTTGAGCCATAGTTTCTCATCTTTGAAACAGTAATATCTACCTCACCTCTCAGCTTCAAGGTCAACATCCTCTGAAAGGCCTTACTCAACCACTCTAAGGACTCTTTTTCCCATCTCCCCAGTCACTTGATCTCATTATCCTGTTTTTATTTTGTTATGGCCTTTATCACCATCTGAAAGGATCTCATGTGCCATTGGCTTACATGACTATTGTCGGCCTCCCCACATGATTGTGAGTTTCATGAAGCCAGGGACTGGGCCTGTCGTGGTCACCCTCCCTGTCCCCAGAATCTGGCTTCTGGCACCTAGTAGGCATTCAATAAGTACTACCTGAATGGGCGGTGGTCTAGGCAACAGTTGACGGAAAATGTCCTTGTGAACAATTCCACTAGGTTCTCTTAGAAAGAAAATAAATCATTGAAAGCTTTGAACTATGCTGTTAAGGTAGGTAGAAAGATTTGAATTTTTTTTTTTTTTAACCATACTGAAGGTTTAAAAATAAGTTGAATTTCATCATCCAGTGCATGGTGGTCCATCCTTGACCTGAACTGGGCTTCAATAAAAGGAGCAGGGAGGCAAATACGACACATAGACACAGAAATCAGGATCTTTCGTACACGTGACTGTGGGAGATGCTGAGAGAAATGTGTAACCAGAACTCACCTGAGTAGGTGTTTGGCCTTCACTCTCTGTCACAAGCATTAATCTCAGAGTGAGTGACATGTCGTACTCTAACTACAAAAGATACCTCCGGCTGCCACTGACTTGTTTATCTTTGCCATTGTTTCAGGATTCTGAGAAGCGAACCCCGCTTCACGTGGCTGCGTTTCTGGGAGATGCAGGTATCATTGAACTCCTGATTCTGTCAGGTAAATATCAGCTGTACTTAAAAGTCAATTGCAGATAAAAATTTAAATGACCAATTTACTGGATTGACTACTACAATGAACCCAAACAAAATTTCTTTACTGTGCTCGTGGAAGTTTATTTGATCATGGAGTTTATCAGTAGACAAGGGACAATGCAAGACCTTCTTCTTATTGAAAAATGACTTCTCCAGTGAAACTTTTATATTGCTTTGGAAGTCTGATTCCTGACTGTCTAACCAGGCCCAGTATTGTAAATGAATTCAGTACATTTGGATATCTTATAATTTTTTTTCATTGTAAAAAAACAAAGAACAAACAAGAAAGCTGTTTTCTTAAGGTCTACGTGAACACATGTAAATGTGTATGTGTATTTACATATATTTAAATTGCATTACAAAACAATACTATGTTTTGCTTATGGATACATTACTGTAATGATATAATCAAATAATAAAAATATGGAAGGAAAGGAAACATATCCATTTCTGGATAGTGGTTACCTCTGAGGAGAACAACTGAGTGAGAGATGTCTTCAGAGGAGGGTATGAAAGAGACTATAACTCTGTAAAATTTTTTATTTTTTAAAAATTGGAGTAAATATGGCCAACACATGTTAAATCAGATTTGTGTGTGTACTGGTCTTTGTGATATTATTCTCTTTATTTTTCGATGTATTTTAAATATTTCATCAGATTTTTTAAATGTCAGTGTTTTCATTTTTGGAAACCTGTATGCTTGGTACATCTAACCAAACAGGTTTCCAAAACCAGTATGTGCTTTCTCCCTTGAGTATTTGCTAGACAAATCCCCAGAATGAATCTGAGCACGTGCACGTGTCTCAGTGTGGATTGTATGCAGGCCAGCTGGCTTTCTTCCTCCTTCTTTTGGTTTGGGGAGATTCAAATCTGGAGGCAATGCCTCTTCCCACAGACTATGCAAAAGGCCTATAATAAGGTTTTACCTTTGTATGCAGTAGGGAAACTGTAGAATTCTAAAGTCATCTATGCAAAGGTAGGAACTGACATGGTATTCGAGCAGATGTGGAGAACATTATGAAAAAGAAGCAAGCATTGTGCTGTGATACACAAAGAAGACTCACATTGCCCTCATTTTTGTTGTGTTTGTGTCCTTGAGGTGGGTTTTCCCAGGAAACAAATATTTTGTGCCTTACAATGTTTGTGCCCTGTGCTCTTGACAATCTCGTGGAACTTAAGTTAGATTCCACGTAGTACTTCTGGTGCTCTTGAGAACAGGCCTTCATTCTGATAATTCTAAAGATGTTTCAGGGCTGTGTTCCAAACAGAACATGTACTGTTTGAGGCTGGCACAGTCTATGGCTAACAGCCAGCGCACACCTGGCTGGTCGCCCCAACAGTAGAAATTTGGCCCACGGAAAATTATAGGCAGAATTGGTGAGGGTGAAAAATAAAGAGTTTTGTGGTATGACACCTAATGGTCCCGACCCGCTGTACTCACCATCTAAATGTTGTATTAAGAGACAGATCTGGGTCTCAGAGGAATGTTTGATTCATGAATGTACAAATTCAAAACCTTGTTTTAGATCCCCAGCTTTGGTTTTTTGGTTTTTGGTTTGTTTCTCCACATTCGAAGGGGAAGGTTTTAATTCTTCAGCATGAAGGACCCATCTGTTTTTTTTTCAGGCATCTGGGGCCTGGTGATCAAGAAACTTGATTTCACCTCCCCTTCACGTGGGCATGGAGTACACCAGCTTCTTTTAAACGGGGCTTATTCAGTAGAGCCAGGAGAAACTGTTCTGTATATCTAGATCTGTACACCTGTTTTCTTAGCCCAGTCATCTAGGAAGAATCACTGGCTATTAATGTCTCTAGTATAATTTTGGGTGGCACATGCTATGGAATTTTTCCTACTTCCCTCATCAAATTAGGAAGACTAAGGGCATGGGAGAGCATTGGGAAAGTTCTTCAGAAATGTTATTCAGCTGTGGAAACTTAGGCGAATTCTTGGAATTCTCATGGTTTTAATTTCCCCAAAAGGTCCTTTATTCAATATGTATAAGAAATATCATTGCAAGAGCAATGATTTCATCTCTGAGCTTACATCTGGCAGCTGACCCTTTAGGGAATCCAACCAAACTGTTTTCCAATTTAATAATGAATGAGGTGCTAACAATTCCCACGTTGGACAAATCACTTGGCTTTGCCAGAATTGCCCATTACAGCTGTGTTCTGCATTGTTGTATTAACTTACAGAGCATAGTGTAACCCAAGCCCGCTGAATTCCTACTGACATTATCTCCCATTAGCCAGGCAGATGGAACCCTGAATACCTCTGAGCAGACAGCGAGGAATTTCAGGCCTTGCAGATTTCCTCTTCTTCTGTCAGTCCACATTCTGGCTTTGTTTTCCCCACCTGCTTCTAGCTTCTGTTTTGGAACTGGCCGAGTCAGGATTAAGGCAAATACAAGGTCAAGGGCTTGCTAAATCGTTTGCCTGGAGATGGATGAATGAGATCAATGTGAACCAATCAGTGACCAAGAGTTAAGAGCCTAGGCTTGAGATATAGAAAACAGAGCACACAGAGAAACAGCCACAGTAACGAGACCCTGTAGAGAAACTCTGGAGACACGCAAGAGAGTTCTGGGCTGAAGGAAGAAAACCAGAAGTACCCACCCTCTAAAATGGGAGTGTTTGTGAGGGTGTTTTTAATTTACTAATTAAAAATAGTAAATTTATTAGAACATAGGCCACCAAACAAGTGGTATTCCTGTAAAATTATTTCCTGTGATTGTTCAAAATGTGATTACTATTCCCAGTGCAAATTGCCTCCAGAGCTGGTAGCAGGTCATTCTTTTGATTATCTCACGCATAACAAATATTCATCCTTTGAGGTTGGATTTGGTATTTTTTTTGGTCTAGAGAAAGAGGGGTGATTAAATGAGTCAATGCTGATTTTGGCCTCCAATGTAGTGCAGTTATAAAGTAATGGGCCATTTGCTGATGGGTATATAAATTGGTTCCAAAGGCAGCTCCAAGGGGAGTTTTTAAAATGCTTTGGACAATGCTACATACATGGAATTATCATACACTGTTCCAAGGTCATTGCTTTGAAGGACAGTGCTCCTGGGCTGTAATAAGATTTGGTCTGTTTGTTTAAAAAAAAAAAATCAAAAGCAAGCTGATCTCACTGTATTATAATCATACTTCATATGATCTTTCTTTCATATTTCTTTTTCTTTTAAATTAATTTGTTTATCTATTTTTTTGGCTGTGTTGGGTCTTCGTTGCTGTGCGTGGGCTTTCTCTAGTTGTGGTGAGTGGGGCTACTCTTCTTTGTGGTGTGCGGGCTTCTCATTGTGGTGGCTTCTCTTTGTTGCAGAGCACGGGCTCTAGGTGCGTGGTCTTCGGTAGCTGTGGCACGTGAGCTCAGTAGTTGAGGCGCACAGGCTTAGTTGCTCCGCAGCATGTGGGATCTTCCCGGACCAGGGCTCAAACCTGTGTCCCCTGCATTGGCAGGTGGATTCTTAACCACTGCGCCACCAGGGAAGTCCCCATATTTATTTCTATAATTAAAAGCGAAACATTGGCTAAACCCTCCTTAAGAGTCAGTTGTTCTCTCTGACCTGTAAGAGTTTTAGTCATTTGGTCTACCTTTTTTCTTTATTCTACTTCTTCCTAGATGACAGGGCTAAGAGAACAGAAATATTGCCTCTGGAAGAGATGCCCAGAGTTCTCTTTACTCCTGATATCTATGAAAATAAAATCAGGTGTTAATAGGGATAAGATTAAAAAAAAGGTACTTAATTTGTAATTAGAGTTTATGCTTGATAACTTTTAGTTGTGTCTTTGTTTCTGCAGAACCAGCATAGCCTAGTGCTTTAAAAAAAAAAAATGATAAGCTTTAAAATGTCCTTGGGGGAAAAAGCATTTGCCTTTAAATCATGAGACATGCAGACTCTGTGTCCTTCAGTGCACAATGGTGCCTGACAGGCAGGTAAATAACATGAAGCTTCCTTTAGAAAAATCAGTTATAAATATTCAACTCGAAACCATCTGATGTCTCCCTCTGACATGTAAACAAGACTCAGACAGACGGAGGAAGAGGATGAGGAAGCCGGTCTCACGGGATGACACTGATGAAATACTGTGTCCCCATTCAGATAACTCTGCTTTTGTCCTAATAATTTTGTTGTTCTGGGAGAGGTTTCCTTGGCAGCTGCCTCTTCAACCTTTTGGAGGAGGATTAGTAGAGGAATGGAGGACTTAAATAGTAACTGAAAGAATCTACTTCCTAAATTTCTAATTATCTTTCAATTCCTCAAGTGACCCCAAAGCTGCATGAACGCAGTGCTGGTGTTTGTTACACGCGGGGCATGTGTTGCTGTATGCTGTGCAGCAAGCTCAGGGTCAAGGTGGAGGGATGAATCGGGAGATTGGGATTGACATATATACACTAATATGTGTAAAATAGATAACTAAGAACCTGCTGTATAAAAAATAAATTAAATTAAATTAAAAAAATAATGACAATACGATTGTATACATATAAATTATAAGAAAAACATAGTAGAAAAATAGGAGAAATAGGCAAAGAATATAAATAAATGGTTCTCAGAGAATGAATTATAAATGACCAGTAAACAAACATATTAGAAGATGCCCAACCTCACTGTTAAAACAGGAAACACAAAAATGTGAGACCATTTTTCTCCAATCAGATTTGCACTATTTTATTTTATTTCTTTATTTTTGGCTGCATTGGGTCTTCATTGCTGTGTGCGGGCTTTCTCTAGTTGCAGTGAGTCGGGGCTACTCTTCGTTGTGGTGCGTGGGCTTCTCATTGCGGTGGCTGCTCGTTGCAGAGCACAAGAGCTCTAGGTGCGCAGGCTTCAGTAGTTGTGGCACTCAGCCTCTAGAGCGTAGGTTCAGTAGTTGTGATACATGGGCTTAGTTGCTCCACGGCATGTGGGATCCTCCTGGACCAGGGCTCGAACCCGTGTCCCCTGCACTGTCAGGCGGATTCTTAACCACTGCGTCACCAGGGAAGTCCTGCAATATTTTAAATAACTGATAATATCAAGTGTTGATGAGAATGTGGGGAAATTAAGCAATCATACACTGTGAGTGTGTACCCTGACACAATCTGGAGGGTTCAGACTATGAAAACCAAAAGTGTGCATGACTGTTGACACAGAAAGTCCGTTTCTAATTATCTATCCTAGACAAATACTTGGACATTTGCGTAAGGAGTCATTTTCTGGATGTTCATAGCAGCATTGTTTGACTAGTGAAACACTGGAAACAATTGAAATACCCATCAATAGAGAGAATGTCTAAAAACATGTGTATTTATATGTTGGAATACATGTGGCAAATAAAGAGAATTGACTCATTCTCTAAGTTTCAACATAAACAGATATGAAAAATGTATTATTGAATGAAACAAGGAAATTCAGTGTTATTACAATATGACACATTAATGTAAAAGCATACTTATGAAATAGTGCTATAAATTTTTAAAAATTGTGTAATATTTTAAAAAACAAGAAGACTATTGTATTGGCCACTCAGCTTAATTCTCTGATTTTCTATGGGTACACATATTTGTATATGAAGACATAAAAGAAACTGGAAGCTCACCAACCAAATTCAGAGTAGTAGTTTTCTTCAGGGAGTGAAGAGAGTCCAGCATTGGGGATGATTCTCAAGGGGACTTTACGTAAATCTTTAACAATCTATCTTTTTTTTTTTTTTTTGCGGTACGCGGGCCTCTCACTGCTGTGGCCTCTCCCGTTGCGGAGCACAGGCTCCGGACGCACAGGCTCAGCGGCCATGGCTCACGGGCCCAGCCGCTCCGCGGCATGTGGGATCTTTCTGGACCGGGGCACGAACCTGTGTCCCCTGCATTGGCAGGCGGACTCTCAACCACTGCGCCACCAGGGAAGCCCAACAACCCATCTTTTAAAAGAAGAGTGCATTCATGTATTACTCATATGATCAAAACATGAAGTAAAATAGGTCTGCTGCTATTCATGGTGATAGGCACATTTTCATAGCTCTGGTTCAAGCCAGTTCAGTTGAGGAGACATTGCTGGATCTCTCTTTTAACCAGAAAGCATCCTTCATGTGGCAACTGTTAACTAAGGTCTGAGCTGGACTCAGAACTGTGTCAGTGGTAGATACCCCGGTCTCTATCCCTTAGTTCCCTGACTCTACTTCGATAATAGTTAGCAAGCAAGTATACAGTGTTTACCATGTGCCAGGAAGTGATCTCAGGGCTTTTGTGGTACATCCTTCTAGAATGTTTAGTGTTTTTACAAAAATGGGTTCATTCATTCATAGTGTTTTAGTACTTGCTTTTTGCGCACAACCATAGTTTGTGAACATCACTCCACATTATTAAGCATTCTTTTTTTTGAATTTTATTTTATTTTTTTATATAGCAGGTTCTTATCAGTTATCTATTTTATACATATTAGTGTATATATATCAATCCCAATCTCCCAATTCATCCCACCACCACCCCCCCCCCCGCAAACCAGCTCATCTGTACCATTTTTCTAGATTCCACATATATGCATTAATATACCATATTTGTTTTTCTCTTTCTGACTTACTTCACTCTGTATGACAGTCTCTAGATTCATCCACGTCTCTACAAATGACCCAATTTTGTTCCTTTTTATGGCTGAGTAATATTCCATTGTATATATGTACCACATCTTCTTTATCCATTCACCTGTCGATGGGCATTTAGGTTGCTTCCATGACCTGGCTATTGTAAATAGTGCTGCAGTGAACATTGGGGTGCATGTGTCTTTTTGAATTATGGTTTTCTCTGGGTATATGTCCAGTAGTGGGATTGCTGGGTCATATGGTAGTTCTAGTTTTAGTTTCTTAAGTAACTTCCATACTGTTCTCCATAGTGGCTGTATCAATTTACATTCCCACCAGCACTGCAAGAGGGTTCCCTTTTCTCCATACCCTCTCCAGCTTTTGTTGTTTGTAGATTTTCTGATGATGCCCATTCTAACTGGTGTGAGGTGATACCTCATTGTAGTTTTGATTTGCATTTCTCTAATAATTATTGATGTTGAGCAGCTTTTCATGTGCTTCTTGGCCATCTGTATGTCTTTTTTTTAAAATTTTTATTTTAACATCTTTATTGGAGTATAATTGCTTTACAATGGTATGTTAGTTTCAGCCTCACAACAAAATGAATCAGTTATATATATACATATGTTCCCATATCTCTTCCCGCTTGCGTCTCCCTCCCTCCCACCCTCCCTATCCCACCCCTCCAGGCGGTCACAAAGCACCGAGCTGATCTCCCTGTGCTATGCGGCTGCTTCCCACTAGCTATCTACCTTACGTTTGGTAGTGTATATATGTCCATGCCTCTCTCTCGCTTTGTCACAGTTTACCCTTCCCCCTTCCCATAGCCTCAAGTCCATTCTCTAGTAAGTCTGTGTCTTTATTCCTGTTTCACCCCTAGGTTTTTCATGACATTTTTTTTTCTTAAATTCCATATATATGTGTTAGCATACAGTATTTGTCTCTCTCTTTCTGACTTACTTCACTCTGTATGACAGACTCTAGGTCTAACCACCTCATTACAAATAGCTCAATTTCGTTTCTTTTTATGGCTGAGTAATATTCCATTGCATATATGTGCCACATCTTCTTTACCCATTCATCCGATGATGGACACTTAGGTTGTTTCCATCTCTGGGCTATTGTAAATAGAGCTGCAATGAACATTTTGGTACATGACTCTTTTTGAATTATGGTTTTCTCAGGGTATATGCCCAGTAGTGGGATTGCTGGGTCATATGGTAGTTCTATTTGTAGTTTTTTAAGGAACCTCCATACTGTTCTCCACAGTGCCTGTATCAATTTACATTCCCACCAACAGTGTAAGAGGGTTCCGTTTTCTCCACACCCTCTCCAGCATTTATTGTTTGTAAATTTTTTGATGATGGCCATTCTGACTGGTGTGAGGTGATACCTCATTGTAGTTTTGATTTGCATTTCTCTAATGATTAGTGATGTTGAGCATTCTTTCATGTGTTTGTTGGCAGTCTGTATATCTTCTTTGGAGAAATGTCTATTTAGGTCTTCTGCCCATTTTTGGATTGGGTTGTTTGTTTTTTTGTTATTAAGCTGCATGAGCTGCTTATAAATTTTGGAGATTAATCCTTTGTCAGTTGCTTCATTTGCAAATATTTTCTCCCATTCTGAGGGTTGTCTTTTGGTCTGCTTTATGGTTTCCTTTGCTGTGCAAAAGCTTTGAAGTTTCATTAGGTCCCATTTGTTTATTTTTGTTTTTATTTCCATTTCTCTAGGAGCTGGGTCAAAAAGGACCTTGCTGTGATTTATGTCATAGAGTGTCCTGCCTATGTTTTCCTCTAAGAGTTTGATAGTTTCTGGCCTTACATTTATGTCTTTAATCCATTTTGAGCTTATTTTTGTGTATGGTGTTAGGGAGTGATCTAATCTCATACTTTTACATGTAGCTGTCCAGTTTTCCCAGCACCACTTATTGAAGAGGCTGTCCTTTCTCCACTGTACATTCCTGCCTCCTTTATCAAAGATAAGGTGACCATATGTGCGTGGGTTTATCTCTGGACTTTCTATCCTGTTCCATTGATCTATATTTCTGTTTTTGTGCCAGTATCATACTGTCTTGATTACTGTAGCTTTGTAGTATAGTCTGAAGTCAGGGAGCCTGATTCCTCCAGCTCTGTTTTTCGTTCTCAAGATTGCTTTGGCTATTTGGGGTCTTTTGTGTTTCCATACAAATTGTGAAATTTTTTGTTCCAGTTCTGTGAAAAATGCCAGTGGTAGTTTGATAGGGATTGCATTGAATCTGTAGATTGCTTTGGGTAGTAGAGTCATTTTCACAATGTTGATTCTTCCAATCCAAGAACATGGTATATCTCTCCATCTATTTGTATCATCTTTAATTTCTTTCATCAGTGTCTTATAATTTTCTGCATACAGGTCTTTTGTCTCCTTAGGTAGGTTTATTCCTAGATATTTTATTCTTTTTGCTGCAATGGTAAATGGGAGTGTTTTCTTGATTTCACTTTCAGAGTTTTCATCCTTAGTGTATAGGAATGCCAGAGATTTCTGTGCATTAATTTTGTTTCCTGCTACTTTACCAAATTCATTGATTAGCTCTAGTAGTTTTGTGGTAGCATCTTTAGGATTCTCTATGTATAGTATCATGTCATCTGCAAAGAGTGACAGCTTTACTTCTTCTTTTCCGATTTGGATTCCTTTTATTTCCTTTTCTTCTCTGATTGCTGTGGCTAAAACTTCCAAAACTGTGTTGAATAAGAGTGGTGAGAGTGGGCCACCTTGTCTTGTTCCTGATCTTAGTGGAAATGCCTTCAGTTTTTCACCACTGAGGATGATGTTGGCTGTGGGTTTGTCATATATGGCCTTTATTATGTTGAGGAAAGTTCCCTCTATACCTGCTTTCTGCAGGGTTTTTATCATAAATGGGTGTTGAATTTTGTCAGAAGCTTTCTCTGCATCTATTGAGATGATCATATGGTTTTTCTCCTTCAATTTGTTAATATGGTGTATCACGTTGATTGATTTGCGTATATTGAAGAATCCTTGCATTCCTGGAATAAACCCCACTTGATCATGGTGTATGATCCGTTTAATCTGCTGTTGGATTCTGTTTGCTAGTATTTTGTTGAGGATTTTTGCATCTATGTTCATCAGTGATATTGGCCTGTAGTTTTCTTTCTTTGTGACATCCTTGTCTGGTTTTGGTATCAGGGTGATGGTGGCCTCGTAGAATGAATTTGGGAGTGTTCCTCCCTCTGCTATATTTTGGAAGAGTTTGAGAAGGATAGGGGTTAGCTCTTCTCTAAATGTTTGATAGAATTCGCCTGTGAAGCCATCTGGTCCTGGGCTTTTGCTTGTTGGAAGATTTTTAATCACAGTTTCAATTTCAGTGCTTGTGATTGGTCTGTTCATATTTTCTATTTCTTCCTGATTCACTCTTGGCAGGTTGTGCATTTCTAAGAATTTGTCCATTTCTTCCAGGTTGTCCATTTTATTGGCATAGAGTTGCTTGTAGTAACCTCTAATGATCTTTTGTATTTCTGCAGTGTCAGTTGTTACTTCTCCTTTTTCATTTCTAATTCTATTGATTTGAGTCTTCTCCCTTTTTTTCTTGATGAGTCTGGCTAATGGTTTATCAATTTTGTTTATCCTTTCAAAGAACCAGCTTTTAGTTTTATTGATCTTTGCTATCGTTTCCTTCATTTCTTTTTCATTTATTTCTGATCTGATTTTTATGATTTCTTTCCTTCTGCTAACTTCGGGATTTTTTTGTTCTTCTTTCTCTAATTGCTTTAGGTGCAAGGTTAGGTTGTTTATTCGAGATGTTTCCTGTTTCTTAAGGTAGGATTGTATTGCTATAAACTTCCCTCTTAGAACTGCTTTTGCTGCATCCCATAGATTTTGAGTTGTCGTGTCTCCATTGTCATTTGTTTCTAGGTATTTTTTGACTTCCTCTTTGATTTCTTCAGTGATCACTTCTTATTAAGTAGTGTATTGCTTAGCCTCCATGTGTTTGTATTTTTTACAGATCTTTTCCTGTAATTGATATCTAGTCTCATAGCGTTGTGGTCAGAAAAGATACTTGATACAATTTCAATTTTCTTAAATTTACCAAGGCTTGATTTGTGACCCAAGATATGATCTATCCTGGAGAACGTTCCATGAGCACTTGAGAAAAATGTGTATTCTGTTGTTTTTGGATGGAATGTCCTATAAATATCAATTAAGTCCATCTTGTTTAGTGTATCATTTAAAGCTTGTGTTTCCTTATTTATTTTCATTTTGGATGATCTGTCCATTGGTGAAAGTGGGGTGTTAAAGTCCCCTACTATGAATGTGTTACTGTCGATTTCCCCTTTTATGGCTGTTAGTATTTGCCTTATGTATTGAGGTGCTCCTATGTTGGGTGCATAAATATTTACAATTGTTATATCTTCTTCTTGGATCAATCCCTTGATCATTATGTAGTGTCCTTCTTTGTCTCTTCTAATAGTCTTTATTTTAAAGTCTATTTTGTCTGATATGAGAATTGCTACTCCAGCTTTCTTTTGACTTCCACTTGCATGAAATACCTTTTTCCATCCCCTTACTTTCAGTCTGTATGTGTCTCTAGGTCTGAAGTGGGTCTCTTGTAGACAGCAAATATATGCGTCTTGTTTTTGTATCCATTCAGGCAATCTGTGTCTTTTGGTGGGAGCATTTAGTCCATTTACATTTAAGGTAATTATCGATATGTGTGTTCCCATTCCCATTTTCTTAATTGTTTTGGGTTCGTTATTGTAGGTCTTTTCCTTCTTTTGTGTTTCTTGCCTAGAGAAGTTCCTTTAGCAGTTGTTGTAGAGCTGGTTTGGTGGTGCTGAACTCTCGCAGCTTTTGCTTGTCTGTAAAGGTTTTAATTTTTCCATCAAATCTGAATGAGATCTTTGCTGGGTAGAGTAATCTTGGTTGCAGGTTTTTCTCCTTCAACACTTTCAATATGTCCTGCCACTCCCTTCTGGCTTGCAGAGTTTCTGCTGAAAGATCAGCTGTTAACCTTATGGGGATTCCCTTGTGTGTTATTTGTTGTTTTTCCCCTGCTGCTTTTAATATGCTTTCTTTGTATTTAATTTTTGACAGTTTGATTAATATGTGTCTTGGCGTATTTCTCCTTGGATTTATCCTGTATGGGACTCTCTGTGCTTCCTGGACTTGATTAACTATTTCCTTTCCCATATTAGGGAAGTTTTCAACTATAATCTCTTCAAATATTTTCTCAGTTCCTTTCTTTTTCTCTTCTTCTTCTGGAACCCCTATAATTCGAATGTTGGTGCGTTTAATGTTGTCCCAGATGTCTCTGAGACTGTCCTCAGTTCTTTTCATTCTTTTTTCTTTATTCTGCTCTGCATTAGTTATTTCCACTATTTTATCTTCCAGGTCACTTATCCGTTCTTCTGCCTCAGTTATTCTCCTATTGATCCCATCTAGAGTATTTTTAATTTCATTTATTGTGTTGTTCATCATTGTTTGTTTCATCTTTAGTTCTTCTAGGTCCTTGTTAACTGTTTCTTGCATTTTGTCTATTCTATTTCCAAGATTTTGGATCATCTTTACTATCATTATTCTGAATTCTTTTTCAGGTAGACTGCGTATTTCCTCTTCATTTGTTAGGTCTGGTGGGTTTTTATCTTGCTCCTTCATCTGCTATGTGTTTTTCTGTCTTTTCATTTTGCTTATTTTACTGTGTTTGGGGTCTCCTTTTTGCAGGCTGAAGGTTTGTAGTTCCTGTTGTTTTTGGTGTCTGTCCCCAGTGGCTAAGGTTGGTTCAGTGGGTTGTGTAGGCTTCCTGGTGGAGGGGACTAGTGCCTGTGTTCTGGTGGATGAGGCTGGATCTTGTCTTTCTGGTGGGCAGGTCCACGTCTGGTGGTGTGTTTTGGGGTGTCTGTAGACTTATTATGATTTTGGGCAGCCTCTCTGCTAATGGATGGGGTTGTGTTCCTGTCTTGCTAGTTGTTTGGCATAGGATGTCCAGCACTGTAGCTTGCTGGCCGTTGAGTGAAGCTGGGTGCTGGCGTTGAGATGGAGATCTCTGGGAGATTTTCGCCATTTGATATTATGTGGAGCTGGGAGGTCTCTTGTGGACCAGTGTCCTGAAGTTGGCTCTCCCACCTCAGAGGCACAGCAGTAACTCCTGGCTGCAGCACCAAGAGCCTTTCATCCACACGGCTCCTTAATTTGGGATGATTCGTTGTCTATTCATGTATTCCACAGATGCAGGGTACATCAAGTTGATTGTGGAGCTTTAATCCGCTGCTTCTGAGGCTGCTGGGAGAGATTTCCCTTTCTCTTCTTTGTTCTCACAGCTCCCAGGGGCTCAGCTTTGGATGTGGCCCCGCCTGTGCGTGTAGGTCGCCAGAGGGCGTCTGTTCTTTGCTCAGACAGGACGGGGTTAAAGGAGCCGCTGATTCGGAGGCTCTGGCTCATTCAGGCCTGGGGTAGGGAGGGTCACGGAGTGCGGGGTGGGCCTGTGGCGGCAGAGGCCAGCGTGATGTTGCCAGCCTGAGGCGCACCGTGCGTTCTCCCGGGGGAGTTGTCCCTGGGTCCCGGGACCCTGGCAGTGGCGGGCTGCACAGGCTCCCCGGAAGGGGGGTGTGGATAGTGACCTGTGTTCTCACACAGGCTTCTTGGTGGCGGCAGCAGCGGCCTTAGCGTCTCATGTCTGTCTCTGGGGCCCGCACTTTTAGCCGCGGCTCGCGCCCGTCTCTGGAGCTCCCTTAAGCAGCATTCTTAATCCCCTCTCCTTGCGCACCAGGAAACAAAGAGGGAAGAAAAAGTCTCTTGCCTCTTCGGCAGGTCCAGACTTTTCCCCGGACTCTCTCCCGGCTAGCCGCGGTGCACTAACGCCCTGCAGGCTGTGTTCACGCCGCCAACCCCAGTCCTCTCCCGGCGCTCCGACCGAAGCCGGAGCCTCAGCTCCCAGCCCCACCCGCCTCGGCGGGCGAGCAGACAAGCCTCTCGGCTGGTGAGTGCCGGTCGGCCCCGATCCTCTGCGCTGGAATCTCCCCGCTTTGCCCTCCGCACCCCTGTTGCTGTGCTCTCCTCCGCGGCTCTGAAGCTCCCCCACTCCGCCACCCGCAGTCTCCGCCCGCGAAGGGGCTTCCTAGTGTGTGGACACTTTTCCTCCTTCACAGCTCCCTCCTGCTGGTGCAGGACCCGTCCCTATCCTTTTGTCTCTGTTTATTTTTTTCTTTTGCCCTAACCAGGTACGTGGGAGGTTCCTTGCCTTTTGGGAGGTCTGAGGTCTTCTGCCAGCGTTCAGTAGGTGCTCCGTAGGAGTTGTTCCATGCGTAGATGTATTTCTGGTGTATCTGTGGGGAGGAAGGTGATCTCCGCGTCTTACTCTTCCGCCATCTTCCCGGAAGTGTTCTATTAAGCATTCTGAAAAAGCATCGCAGCTACGTCATGTGGCTGTATGGTAACTTATTTAACCAACCCTTTGTCTAATGCCAAAGTTGTTTCCAGTATTTTACTTTTATGACTCACCTTTCTTAAAGCATCCTTAAAAGATTAGTCTTAACATTTACCTAAAGTTATTTCCTTACGATAGAGCATTCTAATACACACATACAAAGACAAAAATAGGTTGTGTATATGAGAGAGAGAAGGAGGAGGGAGGAGAAAGAGAGGAGGATGGAAGGTAAGAGTTTTGGTTTTTTTGTTTAACATCTTTATTGGAGTATAATTGCTTTACAGTGTTGTTAGTTTCTGCTGTATAACAAAGTGAATCAGCTATATGCATACGTATATCCCCATATCCCCTCCCTCTTGCGTCTCCCTCCCACCCTCCCTATCCCACCCCTCTAGGTGGTCACAAAGCACCGAGCTGATCTCCCTGTGCCATGCAGCTGGGAAGGTAAGATTTGAACCTGCAGTGGCAAAAGCAGGTACACACAGGTCAGGCATGTACTACACACGTCCTCTGCCCTTGTCAGTATGCTGGTGGTTTGGCTGGTGAGGGAGCTACTGAGATGAGATGCTTAGATTCAAAATGTGGTGATAAAATGGCATGTGGAAAGACAGCAAAAGATTCGCTAAGATTCTAGAGCCCTTGCACTTTTGGGTAGGCACAAACTTACTTTTTATTTATTTATTTATTTTTATACAGCAGGTTCTTATTAGATAATATCTCTTTTATACATATTACTCTATACATGTCAATCCCAATCTTCCAATTCATCCCACCACCACCCTCCCCTGTCCCCGCTTTCCCCCCTTGGTGTCCATACATTTGTTCTCTACATCTGTGTCTCTATTTCTGCCTTGCAAACCAGTTCATCTGTACCATTTTTCTAGTTTCCACATATATGCGTTAATATACCTTATTTGTTTTTCTCTTTCTGACTTACTTCACTCTGTATGACAGTCTCTAGGTCCATCTACGTCTCTACAAATGACCCAGTTTTGTGCCTTTTTATGGCTGAGTAATATTCCATTGTATATATGTACCACATATTCTTTATCCATTCATCTGTCGATGGGCATTTAGGTTGCTTCCATGACCTGGCTATTGTAAATAGTGCTGCAGGGAACATTGGGGTGCATGTGTGTTTTTGAATTATGGTTTTCTCTGGGTATATGCCCAGTAGTGGGATTGCTGGGTCATATAGTAATTCTATTTTTAGTTTTTTAAGGAACCTCCATACTGTTCTCCATAGTGGCTGTATCAATTTACATTCCCACCAACAGTGCAAGAGGGTTCCCTTTTCTCCACACCCTCTCTAGCATTTGTTGTTTGTAGATTTTCTGATGATGCCCATTCTAACCGGTGTGAGGTGATACCTCATTGCAGTTTTGATTTGCATTTCTCTAATAATTATTGATGTTGAGCAGCTTTTCATGTGCCTCTTGGCCATCTGTATGTCTTCTTTGGAGAGATGTCTATTTAGGTCTTCTGCCCATTTTTTTTGTTTTGTTTTTTTTGCAGTATGCAGGCTTCTCACTGTTGTGGCTTCTCCTATTGCGGAGCACAGGCTCTGGATGCGCAGGCTCAACGGCCATGGCTCACGGGCCTAGCCACTCCGTGGCATGTGGGACCTTCCCGGACCGGGGCGCGAACCCATGTCCCCTGCATCAGCAGGCAGACTCTCAACCACTGCGCCACCAGGGAAGCCCTGTTGGAAGATTTTTAATCACAGTTTCAATTTCATTACTTTTGATTGGTCTGTTCATATTTTCTGTTCCTTCCTGGTTCAGTCTCAGAAGGTTATACCTTTCTAAGCATTTGTCCATTTCTTCCAGGTTGTTCATTTTATTGGCATAGAGTTGCTTGTAGTAGTCTGTCATGATGCTTTGTATTTCTGCGGTGTCCATTGTAACTTTTCTTTTCTAATTTTATTGATTTGAGTCCTCTCCCTCTTTTTCTTGATGAGTCTGGCTAATGGTTTATCAATTTTGTTTACCTTCTCAAAAAACCACCTTCTGGTTTTGTTGATCTTTGCTATTGTTTTCTTTGTTTCTATTTTATTTATTTCTACTCTAATCTTTATGATTTCTTTCCTTCTACTAACTTTGGGTTTTGTTTGTTCTTCTTTCTCTAGTTCCTTTAGGTGTGAGGTTAGATTGTTTATTTGAAGTGTTTCTTGTTTCTTGAGGTAGGATTATATTGCTCTAAACTTCCCGCTTAGAACTGCTTTTGCTGCATACCTTAGGTTTTGGATTATCATGTTTTCATTGTCTTTTGTCTCTAGGTATTTTTTGATTTCCTCTTTGATTTCTTCAGTGATCTCTTGGTTATTTAGTAACGTATTGTTTAGCCTCCATGTGTTTGTGTTTTTTATGTTTTTTTCCCTGTAATTTATTTCTCACTTCATAGCGTTGTGGTCAGAAAAGATGCTTGATATGATTTCAATTTTCTTAAATTTATCAAGGCTTGATTTGTGACCCAAGATGTGATCTGTCCTGGAGTATGTTCCATGTGCACTTGAGAAGAAAGTGTAATCTGTGGTTTTTGCATGGAATGTCCTATAAATATCAATTAAATCTGTCTGGTTTGTTGTGTCACTTAAAGCTTGTGTTTCCTTATTAATTTTCTGTCTGGATGGTCTGTCCATTGGTGTAAGTGAGGTGTTAAAGTCCCCCATTATTTTTGTGTTACTGCCGACTTCCTCTTTTGTAGCTGTTAGCATTTGCCTTATGTATTGAGGTGCTCCTATGTTGGGTGTATATATATTTATAATCGTTATATCTTCTTCTTGGGTTGATCCCTTGATCATTATGTAGTGTCCTTCCTTGTCTCTTAGAACATTCTTTATTTTAAAGTCTATTTTATCTGATATGAGTATTGCTACTCCAGCTTTCTTTTGACTTCCACTTGCATGAAATATGTTTTTCTATCCTGTCACTTTCAGTCTGTATGTGCCCCTAGGTCTGAAGTGGGTCCCTTGTAGACAGCATATAGATGGGTCTTGTTTTTGTATCCATTCAGTGAGCCTGTGTCTTTTGGTTGGAGCATTTAATCCATTCACATTTAAGGTAATTATCGATATGTATGTTCCTATGACCATTTTATGAATTGTTTTGGGTTTGTTTTTATAGGTCCTTTTCTTGTCTTGTGTTTCCCACTTACAGAAGTTCCTTTAGCATTTGTTGTAGAGCTGGTGCTGAATTCTTTTAGCTTTTGGTTGTCTGTAAATCTTTTGATTTCTCCCTCGAATCTGAATGAGATCCTTGCTGTGTAGAGTAATCTTGGTTGTAGTTTTTTCCCTTTCATCACTTTAAATATATCATGCCACTCCCTTCTGGCTTGTAGAGTTGCTGCTGAGAAATCAGCTGTTAACCTCATGGGAGTTCCCTTGTATGTTATTTGTCGTTTTTCCCTTCTTGCTTTTAATACTTTTTCTTTGTCTTTAAATTTTGTCAATTTGATCACTGTGTGTCTTGGCATGTTTCTCCTTTGGTTTATCCTCCTTGGGACTCTCTGCACTTCGTGGACTTGGGTGGCTATTTCCTTTCCCATGTGAGGGAAGTTTTCAACTATAATCCCTTCACATATTTTCTCGGGTCCTTTCTCTCTCTCTCTCTTCTCCTCCTGGGACCCCTATGATGCAGATGTTGGTGCATTTAATGTTGTCCCAGAGGTCTCTTAGGCTGTCTTCATTTCTTTTCATTCTTTTTTCTTTATTCTGTTCTGCAACAGTGAATTCCACCATTCTGTCTTCCAGGTCACTTATCCGTTCTTCTGCCTCAGTTATTTATCCGTTCTTCTGCCTCGGTTATTCTGCTATTGATTCCTTCTAGCGTATTTTTCGTTTCAGTTATTGTATTGTTCATCTCTGTTTGTTTGTTCTTTAATTCTTCTAGGTGTTTGTTCTTTAATCTTTTAGGTCTTTGTTAAACATTTCTTGCATCTTTTCAGTTTTTGCCTCCATTCTTTTTCCAAGGTCCTGGATCATCTTCACTGTCATTATTCTGAATTCTTTTTCTGGAGGGTTGCCTCTCTCCACTTCATTTAGCTGTTTTTCTGAGGTTTTATCTTGTTTCTTCATCTGGTACATAGTCCTCTGCCTTTTCATTTTGTCTCTCTTTCTGTGAATGTGGTTTTCATTCCACAGGCTGCAGAACTGTAGTTCTTCTTGCTTCTGCTGTCTGCCCTCTAGTGGATGAGGCTATCTAAGAGACTTTTGCAAGCTTCCTGATGGGAGGGACTGGTGGTTGGTAGAGCTGGGTGTTGCTCTGGTGGGCAGAGCTCAGTAAAACTTTAATCCACTTGTCTGCTGATGGATGGGGCTGAGTTCCCTCCCTGTTGGTTGTTTGGCCTGAGGCAACCCAGCACTGGAGGCCACAGGCTCTTTGGTGGGGCTAATGGCAGACTCTGGGAGGGCTCACACCAAGGAGTGCTTCCCAGAACTTGTGCAGTTGGTGTCCTTGTCCCTGCAGTGAGCCACAGCCACCCGCTGCCTCTGTAGGAGACCCTCCAACACTAGCAGGTAGGTCTGGTTCAGTCTCCTATGGGGTCACTGCTCCTTCCCCTGGGTCCTGATGCTTTGTGTGTGCCCTTCAAAAATGGAGTCTCTGTTTCCCCCAGTCCTGTCAAAGTCCTGCAGTCAAATCCTGCTAGCCTTCAAAGTCTGATTCTCTGGGAATTCCTCCTCCTGTTGCCGGATCGCTAGGTTGGGAAGCCTGACATGGGGTTCAGAACCCTCACTGCAGTGGGTGGACTTCTGTGGTATAATTGTTCTCCAGTTTGTGAGTCACCCACCCAGCAGTTATGGGATTTGATTTTATTGTGATTGCACCCCTCCTGTTGTCTCATTGTGGCTTCTCCTTTGTCTTTGGATGTGGGGTATCTTTTTTGATGAGTTCCAGTGTCTCCTATCTATGATTTTTCAGCAGTTAGTTGTGATTCCAGTGCTCTCACAAGAGGGAGTGTGTGCACGTCCTTCTACTCGGCCATCTTCATCCCAAGAGGCACAAACTTCTGAGGTCCTGCCTTTCCTGCACGTGCTGACCTGCCTCTATTCAACAGCTGGGGAGATCAGCGATAGTGATTGTGGAGAGAGGACAGCATGAGAAAAAAATGACAATAAGACCAGCAAATAACACGTCGTTAACTTGAAATTTTCTAATCAAAATGGACTGTACAGGGCTTCCCTGGTGGCGCAGTGGTTGAGAGTCCGCCTGCCAATGCAGGGGACATGGGTTCGTGCCCCGGTCTGGGAAGATCCCACATGCCGCAGAGCGGCTGGGCCCGTGAGCCATGGCCGCTGAGCCAGCGCGTCCGGAGCCTGTGCTCCGCAACGGGAGAGGCCACAACAGTGAGAGGCCCGCATACCGCAAAAAAAAAAAAATGGACTATACAAATGAGGTCATCTGCAAATCCAACAGCAACTCTTACTCGTCTTTCCTTACTCACCTGGATGAGCCTTAGGAAAGTCCTGGAAGAGACTACGAATGGGCCATTTTATATGAAAGTGTCATTTTTCTAACAAGAAGGGCGACTAACCAAGAAAAAGTAGTGTAAGAAAAAGCAACGTAATCCCCCCTGAACCATTTTCATTAAGAGACATAAAACTTTAAGTGTACTAGCTTTCTTAAAAGTATTTTAGGGCTTCCCTGGTGGCACAGTGGTTGAGAATCTGCCTGCTAATGCAGGGGACACGGGTTCGAGCCCTGGTCTGGGAAGATCCCACATGCCGCGGAGCAACTAGGCCTGTGAGCCACAACTACTGAGCCTGCGCGTCTGGAGCTTGTGCTCCACAACAAGAGAGGCCGCGATAGTGAGAGGCCCACGCACCGCGATGAAGAGTGGCCCCCGCTTGCCACAACTAGAGAAAGCCCTCACACTGAAACGAAGACCCAACACAGCAAAAATAAATAAATAAATTACTAAAACTCCTACCCCCACCATCTAAAAAAAGAAAAAGTATTTTATTAGAAAATATTTCAAACATATAGAAAAGTATGGAGAATAATGTAATTAATGCCCATATATATCAAGCTTTAAGAAGTCTTAAGATTTTTCTATACTTGCATTATATCTTTTTGAAAAGGAAGTAATGCATTGAAGACACAGTTGAAGCCCATTAAATCCTTTCCTTATCCTTTCACACCCTCCCTCCCAAGAGGCAACCACTAGCCAGAATTGGTAGTTGTTTTCTTTAGCCATATTTATTACTTTTATTTCAATCTGTGCATCTATAAACAACATATTGCTTTGTTTTTGTAAATTTAGAAACTTTATGTAACTGGTATTAAGCCGTTGGTATTAATCTGCAACTTCATTTGTTCATTCAATGTTGTGTTTTTGAAGTGCATATATTTATATATGTAACTTCAGTCTGTTCATTTCCATGACAGTGTAGCATTCCGTTGTACAAATATACCACAGTGTATTTTTCCATTTTCTTCTTGATCACCATTTGGGATCCCAATATCTTGCTGTTGCAAACATGCTTCAGTGAATATTCTTGTACATGTATGAGAGTTTCTCTAGGGTATATGATTGGGTGGAATTGCTGGGTGGTAGGGCACACACGTCATCAGTTTTATTAGGTAGCACCACCCTGTTTCCAAAGGGGGTTGTACCAATTCACAGTCTCACCATCTGTATCCATGTTTCCCTGTTGCTCCATATCCTTTCTAACTCTTGGCATTTCACACTTTAAAATTTTCCCCAATTTGATGTGTGCAATATGCTTTGTTAATGTTGCTTTCATTGGCTTCTCCCTGATGAATTTTGAGAAGTATCTTTTCACATGTGTCTTACCATTTGGGTTTCTTCTTCTTGCATTAGCTTTTTAAGTTTATACACAATATTTACTCTGTGAAAGACCATGAATAACAAAATATGTATTTCTGTTCCATATTATTATAACCAGTGTTTGGAACTAGAAGGAAAAATATGAGAGAGGAGGCATGAAATCAAGGGGAATATATACATATATATGAAAAATATGTACATGAAAGTGGAGAAAGAGGGAGAGAAGAGTGACTCTAAGGACCAGAGAGAAAGATGGGGAAAATGCAATCAGTGTTAGTTGAATGCTGTGTGAATGTAGCTAGTTTTGAAGTGAGGCACACTGCCCTAGAGCTTGCCTTTGAAGTCAGACTACCTGGGTTCAAATCTACCATTTCCTAGCTGGGGACCTGGAGCATATTATTTCTCATGGCCTTGGTTCCCTCATCTATAAAACTGGCATAATAAGAGTATCTCCCTTTTATTAAATGGATTACACATACGTTAGTATAGAGAGTCAGCGTTCAGATCACGTTAGCCATTCTTAACACGGCTCTTAGCAGTTTCACAGCTCTAATGGTAGAATCATAGCTCCTTAGAAATGAAGAGAGCTACTCAAGCAAACAAGTAGCCAAGCCTGGGCTCTGCCACCTAGCATTTAGAGCTGCACTGTTCAGTATGGTAGCCACACTCCAGCTGTGGCTGTTGAACACTTGAAGTGTGGCCCGATTGAATGGAGATGTGCTGTGAGTGTGAAATACACGTGGGATTTTGAAGCTTTAGCATGAAAAAAAAGAATGCAAATTATCTCAATAATTAAAAAATTCAATTACATGATAATATTTTGGATATATTGAGTTGAGTAAGTAAAATATATTACTGAAGTTAGTTTACTTGTTTTTTATACCCTTTTTAGTGTGGTTACTAGAAAATTTTCAGTTACTTGGTTCACATTATATTTCCACTGGGCAGCACTGATTTAGAGGCTCTGAGGCAGAACTGATATGCTACCCATAGCGGGTATCAATCTGTCCCATGTAGCATTCCTTCCTACAAACGTACTAAAGTGTTGATAAGAACATCATGTAGACAGCCAGGTGAAAATTCAAACCCAGAAACAGAGGGAACTTACGGCCAGATGTTCTTCATCTCAGATGACTGATTTGACTTCGTGACACGGAAGTCCCTTAAACGTGGACAGGGAATCTGAAGGGACACCCTGATACAGCCATCTCTACCAGTAGGGAATGAGACTTGAATCCAGGTCTTCGTGAAATCTGGGTGATGTTTGTGACGTGTCAAAGAAACAGCCTAGGATTAAGTAACAAGTATACATTTGAGTTACGAGAGAGAATAAAAGGTCTGTCTTCTGATATGCAGGTATAAGCACAATGTGGTAAAATAGACATATTTATGACCCGGGTAAAGGCCTGACAAAAAGATGGGTAATTTTAGAAGGGCTGAATAGCTGAATGTTGGTAGAAGAAATACTAGGACCTGAGGGATAAATACTGTTTGTTTCTAAACCAGAAAGGTAGGCTTTGTAACAGTCATCTGGTGCTCCCTTGGAACTAAGACTTAGGAGAGGAAAGCTAAAATTTGTTTTCTGGTAGGGAAAATTTTGTTTTAAAATTCACAATATTTTCTGCTCTCAATTACATCTGGGTTTCCTCCTCCCTGGCATTCTGTAGCATCTGAGTCTCTCTTAATCTTCAAAAGATACCTGTTTGTGCAGTCTCTAGGTGATGGTTCTTTGCGTTCTTAAATCTATATGTTTGACTTCCCCCTACTTTCTTGGGCAAAGACTATGCCTCTCACTTCCTTGAAGACCTGAGTCATAGATTTAGAAGTAAATATGACATTAGAGGGGATTTGGAAATAAGAACTGCTAATATTTTTCTAGTGCTTTGCAATTTACAAAGCACCTTCAAATTCACTTGATTCTCCCAACCACCTCATAAGGTGGGTAGAGAAGTATTATTATTATGTTATTATTATTATGTTGTTGTTAGCCTCATTTTACAGAGTAGTGGCTTTTGGTAGCTGGGCCAGTAGGTGCTGAAATCAGAATCAAATCTGGGTCTTCTGACCATGAATCCCACTGTCCTTCCCAGACCTCATTCATTTCACTCCAGAGCATTTAGCCCAGGACATCCTGCTACTGGGGAGTGAGATGTCTGCTGCCTTGGCGTCTTAGCACCACCAAACTGATTTTGTTTGGTTCTTACTGATGTAAGGGGCTTGAACCTTTTCAGGTAAGCTGCCTGGATGAAGTTAGTAGAATTAGGATTCAAATAATTTTAAGCTTGATAAACTAAGCAACAATTTACCAGTGGCTCTCAATCTTAACAGCCTATAACAATAACCGTGGGTCCTGGGGAGTTTTTAAAAAATACCTGTGCCTGGTCCCACCTCCAACTAATGAAATCAGAATGAGGGTAGAAGAGACATTCTCTCTCTCTTTGTTTTAGGGATTATTATGTTCTTGTTTTCTATCATTAGTATGGTTGATGGTATTTCTTCTTCAGTTAAAGAGAAAAAACATTGTAAGTTCTATGATTAAATTAAATTTCTAGCACACTTTTATCCATGGAAGTCTCCTGCTGCCTTTTTTTTCTTCTTCTAAACACGGTTCCTGTTTTTTAGCTGTCAGCTGGCCTTGGCCTCACAGAGATTGGTCAGCCTCTGCTTACACTTGACTCACTTTCTCGGCCCTTGTCTCAGAGCCACCTCCTTTGCACTTCCCCTCCTCTGCCTTACTTTCTAGTTTCTTTGAGCTTCCTTCCTTGTTGTCCTAAGGCTAAAACAGGCTCCTCTTACTGCATCTGCAAAGATATCATAGATATTTCCTCCTCCTCTCCTTTTGCAGTCCTTTTATAAAACTTTCCATCTCTGACCAGAAGACTGATCAAAATCCAGATTCCAAAAAAGAGGAAGCTCATATTGGGTGTTGTAGTGGTTCAGTTGTAGCTTGGTGGACGTGTACACATGGAGAATTGTGCAGGTGTCATGGGCGGAGGGCATACTCTACTTTCCGGGAATCTGTTCCTGTGGAGCTTCTGCTCCGTGATTGTGATGTGGCTCCCAGGGAGCTGAGCACGGGCACCTCCCTGAGTATGACCGGGCTCTGGCTCGTGTGTCAGCCTGTATGCCCACCCCATAGTATGAGCGAGCCGTGAGCAGCCTACATAGGCTTCATGTTGTGTCTGTCCAAAAGCTCCATGGAACCTGGCTTCTTCCTACCAAAATATTTGGCTAGTCCAGAGAAATAATTGGGATTCTTGGATAAAACGGATTTCTGCTAATCCCTTTAGCCCAGATCAAATCTCATCAGAACTCAACTTCACTGGCCTCTAGTATATGCTTGTTAGAAGGCTGCTCATCGCTAACAGTTTTCCAAGAAGGATGTTGTGTGCCCTGTGAGATAAATGTGCTTAATGACTAAAAATAAAATAATGTATATGATTCTATATTTTATATTCAGGAATGTAACATTCCGGAACACGAACACACACACACACACACACACACACACACACACACACACACACACATGCATACACACCCCTGAAAAGTTCTTCATTCTTCAGAACCTACATTTCTATAGTTCTGGAGAATCTCAGCTTTCTTACAACTGTATCTCCTACCCAGTGAGACACTGTTATTTCTCATCTGGTCTTGGCCCGATTCTTGTGACATTCTCAGCTCCTGACCTTGCTCCTTCTACTGCATTCAACGTCTTCTCCTTGTTTGGTGGCTAGAAAGCACATGACTCACAGAAAGGAAAAAACAAAACAAAATGTGTTGGTTGTACCCGGCAAACGAGAGCACAAGATACAGCATCTGACTTCACATCAGCAGAATTGCATTGTGCCTCTAACCTGTGCTGTTTGGTTCCAGGAGCTCGTGTGAATGCCAAGGACAACATGTGGCTGACCCCACTGCACCGGGCTGTTGCCTCCAGAAGTGAAGTGAGTGATTATCTTATTTAATCTAGCACCTCCAGTTCCTAGAAAGAGAAAAATGCTTTCTGCTGAATTAGGGATTCTCACTGGTGAGCAAAAGGCTTTGACTTGTAATGCAAGAGGGTTACCAAATTGAACAGCTGTTTGTTCAAGCACCTCCTGTGTGTCAGCCATGGTGCTAGGGGCTGACTGGGGTGGTCCAGGATGGAAGGTGTGATTCTTGACTTCAGTGAGTTCTCAGTCTGAAGGGGGTGCAAACAGGTAAGCAGATCTGTACAGTACCATAACTGAATTGGAGGAGGAAGCAAATAACTGTCTTCTTGAATAGACGAAGTCTTCCAAGAAGACATGTCAGTTGAGCTAGTCCTTAGAGGATGATAGGGACTTACCAGGCCAGGAAAAGGAGAGAGGGCTGAGGCAGGAGGAGAAACATGCTGTAGGACAAGGGTCATGGAAGTGATTGAATGGTGGGTTCAGTTGGATGTAGCTGGAACACAGGGTGTAGTAGAAGATAAGTCTGATAGTAGAGGCTGGGTCCAATAGCAGAGGGCTGGGTGTCCTCTGAGCAGCGGGGAGTGTTGACAGCAGAGATAAGTTGTGAACCTGACAGGATTTGGAACTTGTGAGGGTGAGATGGAAAAGAAGCCATTGGGTGAATGGTAACACCATTACCATTGGTAACCCAATGGAAGGCAGAGGCAAAGGAGCAAGGGCTGGGGAAGTTAATCATTTCTGTTTGAACATGCTGAGTTTGGCAAACATGTCACTGGAATGTGAGCACCATGATGGCAGGAATTTTGTTTTGTTTCCTGATGTAACCCAAGCCTGGTACATTGTAGGTGTTCAAGAAAGAATTTATTTTGAATGCTGGAAATTTGGGTGAGGATGGCAAATATGTCTTTTAATTGGAACATTTTGTCCATTTACATTTAAAGTAATTATTGATAGGTATGTACTTAATGCCATTTCATTAATTGTTTTCTGGTTGTTTTTGTAGTTCTTTTTTGTTTTTTTTCTTCTTTTGCTCTCTTTCATTGTGATTTGATGACTTTGTTTAGTGTTATGTTTAGATTCTTTTCTATTTTTCTACGTGTATCTGTTGTAGGTTTTTGGTTTGTGGTTACCATATACGTATATGTTGATGATCTCTTAATTTCAAACATATTCTAACAACTCCGAATTTTTCCTCCCCCTGCTATATTTAATGTTTTTGACATCATATTTTACATCTTTTTGTTTTGTGTATCCCTTAACTACTTATTGTGGATATAGATGATTTTGCTACTTTTGTCTTTTAGCCTTTCTACTAGCTTTACAAGTGGTTGATCTACTACCTTTAGTTTATGTTTGCCTTTACCAATGAGATTTTTCCTTTCATACTCTTCATATTTCTACTTGTGGCCTTTTCTTTTCCACTAAGAGAAGTCCCGTGAACATTTCTTGTAAAGTTGGGTTACTGGTGCTGAATTCTTTTAGCTTTTGCTTCTCTGTAAAACTCTTTGTCTGTCCTTCAAATCTGAATGATAACCTTGCCAGGTAGAGTATTCTCAGTTGTACGTTTTTTCCTTTCATTGCTTTGAATGTAAAGTGCTACTCCCTTCTGGCCTGCCAAGTTTCTGCTGAAAGTCTGCTGATTATCATGTCCCTTGTACATGACTAGCTGCTTTTCTCTTGCTGCTTTGATTTTTTATTATTATTTTTAATTTTTTAATATATTTTTAGAAATTTATTTTATTGAAGTATAGTTGATTTACAATGTTATGCTACTTTTTGCTCTATAGCAAAGTGATTCAGTTATACATATATGTATATATATATATATATATATATATATATACGTTCTTTTTCATATTCTTTTCCATTATGGTTTATCACAGGATATTGAATATAGTTCCCGGTGCTATACAGTAGGACCTTGTTGTTTATCCATTCTATATATAATAGTTTGCATTTGCTAATCCCAAATTCCCAATCCATCCCTCCCCACCCGCTCCCCCTCCCTCTCCCCCAGCAAGCTATTGCTGTTTTTAAGATTCTCTTTTTTTCTTTAATTTTTGTCATTTTAATTACATTGTGTCTTGGTGTGGACCTCTTTGGGTTTACTTTGTTTGGGATTCTCTGGGATTCCTGGACCTGGATATCTGTTTCCTTCCCCAGGTTAAGGGAGTTTTTAGCTATTACTTCTCTGCCCCTTTCTCTTTCTCTTCTCCTTCTGGGACTCCTATATTGGAAATGTTAGTACACTTGATGTTGTCCCAGAGGTCTCTTAAACTATCCTCATTTTTTTAAATTCTTTTTTTCTCTTTTCTGTTCAGCTTGGGTGATTTCCACTACTCTGACTTCCAGATTGCTGATCCATTCCTCTGTGTCATCTAACCTACTGTTGATTCCTTCTAGTATATTTTTCATTTCAGTTATTGTATTCTTCAGCTTTGTTTGGTTCTTCTTTATATCTTCTAACTCTTTGTTAAAATGCTCGCTGTGTTCATCCATTCTTCTCCTGAGTTCATTGGGCATCTTTATGATCATTACCTTGAACTATTTATTGGGTTGATTGCTTATCTCTACTTCATTTAGTTCTCTTTCTGAGGTTTTGTCTTGTTTCTTCATTTGGAACATACTCCTCTATCTCCTCATTTTGCCTAATTCTCTGTGTTTATTTCTATGTATTAGGTAGGTCAGTTACATTTCCTGATCTTAGAGAAGTGGCCTTATGTAGGAGATGCCCTATGGGGTCCAACAGCATGCTTCCCTCTGGTCACCAGAGCTATATGCTCTAGGGGTGCCCCCATCTGGGCTGTGGGCCCCCCTCTGTTGGAGCGGGTCCAATTATTGTGGGTTTGCTGGGAGGCGGGGCTGGCTCCCACTTGGTAGGCTGTGAGGTTCTGCCTCATGGAGTAGCTGTGGGCCCACTGGAGGATGGGTAGTTTCCCCAAGCAGTTAGCTGTGCAGCCTTGCGGGTGCCGGGCTGGTGCTGGAGGGCAGGTAAGTCCCCCAGCACTAATAGGCTATCAGGAGGATTCCAAAATGGCACTTGGCAGTGCTGACGTCATTGTAGAATGAACTCCCTCAAATGGCTGCCACCGGTGTCTTTATCCTCAGATGGAGTCCCGGTTGCCTTCTGCCTCTCTGAGAGGCTCTCCAAGAATAGCAAGTAGGTCTGACCCAGACTCCTTTTAAACTACTGCCTCTGCACTGGGACTTGGAGTGTGTGAGATTTTCTACATGCCCTTTAGGAGCAGTCTGGTTCCTAAGCTCTCTGGCTCTCCTGAACATAAGCCCCACTGGTTTTCAAAGCAGAACTTCTGGGAGCCCATCTTCCTGATGCAGGATCCTGGGCTGGGGAGCCCAATGTGCGGCTTGGACCCCTTGCTCCTTGGGGAGGACCTCTGCCATTGTGATATTCTTCCCACTTCTGGGTTGCTGACCCAGGTGTATGGGTCCTGAGTATACTGCACCTTAGCCCCTCCCATCCATCTCATTGTAGTTCCTTCTTTATATCTTTAGTTGTGGGAAATCTTTTCTGCTGTCTTCAGGTCATTCTCATAGATAGTTGCTCTGTAAGTAGTTGCAATTTTGTTGTGCCATTGGGAGAAGGTGAGTTCAGGGTCTTCCCACTCTGCCATCTTGGCTACATCCCATCCTTCCTTTTGTGAATTCTATCCTATAGCCATTACTTTATGCCTCCCCTATAAAATAGCTGGGGAAAGGGAAGCATGCTCGAGAGGGGAAGAACAGAGAAGGTTTGGGCTGGTCTTTTGGAGTTTTGCTATTAGCACTTGCCAAAGAAGATACGTGTGTTCAGTAAGAGAGCTGGCACATCTGTCTATTGCTTAGACGGGGCAAACAGTGATACCCCTTACACAAATATGTTTTAAAAGCCATTTCTTCATTGAAAGGCTTATAAACTCTATATTGTTTTCAAAACCCCTGTGCTTCTAAAATGTGGGTAATTGATCTCTCTCAGGGCTTCAAGGTTCGGGGTTCAATCAGGGAAGCCGAACCACAATGAGAAATATAGATAGGACGTTTATTATAGGAATTAGAGCTTACACAGTTGTGTGAGCTGCTGAAGAAGTTTATGTAAGGCTATCCCCTTGGTTTCTGTGTGGTCCTAAAGTCACTGTAGGCCAGCAGGGTCTGCAGTTGAAAAGAAAAGCTAAACATGAAATGGGGGAAAACAGGGATAAACTGGAACCCCTGTCTGTCTCTCACTGCCTCTGCATCGTAGATGTGGGTGCCTTGCAGAAGCAGCTGTGTGCTTCACCTCTGAGCTTGCATGCACCTGGCCCAGGAATGGGAGAAACTGAAGAAGATATGGCAGGATCTGAAGACGCATCAACCTGGTACTGCCCTTTGCCAACACAGTGATGCAGCTGGTCTGTGACACCGTGCACAAGCTGCCTCAAACCTGGCACCCAACATGCCAGTCAGTCTGTGGTTTCACGTATGCCTTCCAAAACTCATGCAGATTTCTCCAGCACCAACCCTAAATGGAACAGTACAGCGGAGGGAACTCTGCAAAATGTCACTCAGCTTGGCTAACACAGCACAATATAAAACTACCATTGAAATTGTTCTTCTGTTTTAATTAAAAAGATCTTCTAGGCAGTAAGTTCTTTGCAATGAGTGGCATGCCTATTGCTTGTCATTGTATGTTTAGCATCTAGCCTGCACAGGAAACAATTGTTTTTTGAGTGACTCATTAAAGACTGGGTTTTCCACGTAAGCTGTGTTAACCTGGTTCTCTGTAAAACTGCTAACCTGGAGCTAGTATACAGCACAGAGAACGCTGGTGGTAATCATCTTTCATGCATGCAAGGTAAACTAACTTGAAGTTTGTTTATGGGAGCGTGGCACTAAAAGCAAGTTAAGCCACTGGATCCTGCAAAATCAGAACAAGTTTCAAAAATAGCATGCAACAAGATATCAGGTTAAGTCAAAGTTATCAGTATACGTCAACATTTCTGAGCCTTCTTTCCATCAGGCAAATTTCATGTTTGGATTTCTATGCCTGGAAAAATAGTGTTCATTTGCTAAATTCATTTCCTGAGCCTGTTATAGCAATAGGAGTGTCAGGTCATAATACTGATTAAACATCCACCCATGCTTGACATTATAAAAGCTCCTCTGCAGACAAGAAAGTAGATCAAGAAATGGTCATATCCCTTAAAAACTGTCCAAAATAGATTGGGTTGTGGAGATGAACCTTTAAGGCTTAACTTGGTACTGACCAGGCTGCACTGTGTGCTCCCTTCTAGGCCCAGTCCCCTCCTCCTCCCGCCACCACCTGCTCCCCATGCCTGGGATTCCCAGGGAGGAAACACCAAACAGATAATCGGAGCCCACCAGTGCTGTGTTCTCACTGACCCGCCCAGGCCACCATTCATCCCCCTCTTTCTCTGACTGCTCCCACAGCTGTGAAGAAATGAAGAGAGTCTCATATGAAAATATTAGGGAAACTTATTTTGCAATGCTAGATAACATACACGAGCAAGACTTGGGGCTGCCAGGGAGAATTATCTGAAGTGCTGCTGTGAATTATTTCATATCGTTTCCCCTGTTTAGCTTATTCTTGTTGCTTTTTTGTTTCCCGTGGAAAAGAACAGCTGTAGGGGAAAGGAATGAAACGCATGCCAACCTGGAGGGTTTGACACATGTTTATTGAAGCCCACTCTGTGGAAGGCGCAGTGTTAAGTGTGGACCTTAAGGGGGTACAAAGTGTCCCTTCCTGGACACTGTGTGGAGGGCAGACAACCAGTACACAACCAGTACACAACCATAGAGCCTACTGTGGCCTGTGTCCAAATGTGTTTGACCTTTCACACATGCATTTTCTTCTCCAATGAACTGAGAGTAGCACCAAAGGATTTGCTGAACTTGTCGCTTTTCTGTTCTGGAGGCTATTTTGTGGTTAGAAATGTTGAAAATAGTTGTATCCTGTCTTTGGGGTGTAGAATTGAGGATATTGTGTTCAAATATGTATTGTCACGTGAACATTTATTGAGCACTTACTGTGTGCTAGGCAGTGTGCTAAGCACTTTCTGCACATTATTCCATTTTAGCCTCTGAATCGCTCTCTGAGATTGACACCGTTATTAATCCTAATTTAGGAAACGTGATCTCAGAGAAGTTAAGGAACAAGCCTAAGACACCACAGCCAGTAAGTGGAGGAGGGTGTAACCCGAAAACCTGCTCTCCTAACTGCCGTGCTCCACTGCTGCCCTCACATCACATGGGCACCCCTAGGGATACTGGTCCAACTAATAAGATGCATCTGTTTTTGTGTCTGTGCAGACAAAAGTCTGACAGGTATAAAAATGCTTCCCAGATCTGATCAGGAGAAGCATTTTATTTTATAGCTTAAATTTTAAACATCACATTTTCCCCTTCCCTCTGAAAAACGTTGTCATTATGGTGGGCTAAATGCTAATAGACAGGAGAATTGGAAAAATTATATGGGAGACTTGAATGTTATTGCTTTCCATAAATTATCTTTATGATTATAAAATGATGGTCACATATAGAACATATATCGTACCTGGAATGGGAAGAAAGTAAGCATCTTACAACCTATTAGAAGGTAGATGAGTAGTATTCAGATTTAGTGTGCATTGAGATCATCTGCAGTGCTTGTTAAGTAACTGTTCTAACACCGCTATATATAAAATAGATAAACAACAAGGACCTACTGTATAGCACAGGGAACTATACTCAATATTTTGTAATTTCATGTATATATATAGCTGAATCACTTTGCTGTACACTTGAAACTAACACAACGTTGTAAATCAACTATACTTCAATTTAAAAAATAAATTAAAAAAATTATGCACACACACAAAGTACCTCTTCTAGAACCTCACCCCCAGTGATTTTGATGAAGCCTGTAATTGAGCCTGGAAATCTGTATTTCAGAAAGAATATTCTGATGCATGTGGTCTACATACCACACTTTGAGACCAGAGATTAAAGATTGGAAATACTTTCGTATTTGGCCTTCCCAATGTTTAAAGCCAGTGGTTCTTTTTTTTTTTAATACTTATTTATTTTATTATATTATTTATTTTCTTTATTTTTTGGCTGCGTCTGGTCTTAGTTGCGGCACGCGGGATCTTCGTTGAGGCGTCCCGGATCTTTTTTGCTGCGATGTGTGGGCCCTTCCTTGCGGCGCGCAGCCTTCTCTCTAGTTGTGGCGCGCCAGCTCCAGGGCGTCTGGACTCTGTAATTTGCGGCACGCGGGCTCTCTCGTTGAGGCAGGCGAGCTCAGTAGTTGAAGTGTGCGGGCTTAGTTGCCCCGCGGCATGTGGGATCTTAGTTCCTCGACCAAGGATCAAACCCGCGTCCCCTGCATTGGAAGGGAGATTATTTACCACTGGACCGCCAGGGAAGTCCCCCAGTGGTTCTTGAACAGTTTGAATTCTTTCCCATCCCCAAGTCTTCCCTTTGTACTACTAGTTCTTAGAATAATTGTACTCTAATAATAATTATAATAATAAAGTGCAAGTTTAGTTTAATAATAGGTACTTTTAGAAGAATAATTTGATTAATTTGAACAAATTAAGCACCAATTTATACAATTCTTACAGGATATGAAATTACTATAATCAATAGAGGGTAAAAGCCCCAACTGGTTATTATTTTACATTAATAGAGTGAATGCCTTCGGGACTCGAGTGCAGCCCCAGGGACCTCAGCCCATGTAAATGTCTTGTTAATTTTCCTGCTGTATATAAAAAAAAGTCATGTTAGTGTTTGCATATTATTACTTAGAGAGTTTGCTAATGATTATACCAATATATTCTACCCAAATTTATTGAATATACATTAGGTGCCAGATACCTGCCAGGCTTTGTGGCAAGTATAGAAAATTGTATGAGACTCAGACCCTGGTCTAAAGCAACTTACCATTTATAAAATTTGACATTGTTTATGCCTACAAGGACTCTGTATAGTCATAAAGCATTACTTTTCCATGAGTAATTTATGATCACTTAAATGCAATGCACATTTGAGAGTAAGAAAAACAAATATTGGAGGCAACAGTTTTTAAGGCACATGTATCCTATTTCTTCTCATCTTTTCCATGTGCCACAGTGTATGTTTCTACTTCTTATACAGGGTTGGAGTGACTTTTTATAAAAGGAGAAAGTCATAAAAAGTAGAAATAATATGACTGCAGATGCCATCTCCAGTTCCCTCCTGTGTCACATCCCGTGACAGTTCCTCCCTCTGTCTGTTATTTCTGTGTCTCATATAGGACAGCCTACTGTGGAGTGTAATCCAACAAGGCCTACAGTCCTAAGGCTGAATGCTAACTAGGCTGATCCCTCCACTCAGGAGAAATGCCGGAATCCTCACACATGCTTGTTCATTAAAAAAGAAATCAAGGCTTTGAAGCAGCATTGCTCACAGTGTGGCTTGTGACTAGTCTGAGTCTTTTTGTCTTTCCTTTTGTGACATGAGTGAGCATTTAGCAACTTTTAGAGAAATGTGATAGAGTAATTTCATGCCTGCTAAATTAAATGATAAAATAATTGAGTTTATAATTTCTTTGTCTTTTTTCATTTTATTATTCTTCTAATTACTCATGATGAATTTGAAATAATAATAATTCAAAAAAAAACCTGTCCCTTCACCACAGATAGTTTGAAAAGTACTGTTTTAGTATCCTTTCTTGATTCAGAAATTGTTCAGCTTCCCTTCCCCCACATTAGCTTCTTTTTAACCTTGTAAGTTTCTGTCAGCGCAAACTCCTAGCTGTTAATTTTTTAACCAACGTGTGATACAGGAAAAGAGAGACTTCTTTTGATTACAAAACTCAGTAATTCCCTAAATAGCCATAGAATTACTTCCTCTTAAAACCAAGTTAAAATGCTTACAAGATTAAAATTTTTGAAAGAGAAGTGCAACTTTGAAAAAGGAAATTGTAGTCTTTTTAAACCAAAGCTTCGTTTTTGTGAAAATATTGTACTACATTTCTATTAAATGTAGGAAGCCAGTTTGTCAGGCTAAAACTTCAGAGTTAAAAAATGTAAATAACTAAGGAGAATTAACATTTCAAAGTATTTATGTCAGGGTGCTTGGCTGTTACTGTGTGCTGAGTAAGCTCTGACCTAGTAGAAAGTGCATGAGCCCTTAAACCCAGGCTGGCAAACCATCTTCAGCCATCTTCCCTATAAAATGAAGCTGCCTATCAAATGAGGGGGCAATCCAGAAGACCCCTGAGGCCTTTTCTACTTCTAATATCCGGTATATCTGTGAATTTAATTCCATAATCATTTTATACTTGCATTTTCATTTTTTTAAAAAAGGTTAATCCTTGGAAATTGAATAAGAACCCCTCCTTTGTATACTAAGTATTCCTTGATAGAGTCCTTTCTTGTCAAGTAAGATGAAAACTGTTCAATTCACTATATAAGCAGATATAAAAGTAAAAATGGAGAATGGCAAAGTTAAAACATTTTATAAAATTGGAGAAATAAAAGTAACGGTTATTCTAGGTGTCCTTGAACTGTGAAAGTGAGTGTTGGTACAAAAGACACATGGTGTGGGCTTCCCTGGTGGCACAGTGGTTGAGAGTCTGCCTGCCAATGCAGGGGACACGGGTTCGTGCCCCGGTCTGGGAAGATCCCACATGCCGCGGAGTGGCTGCGCCCACGAGCCATGGCCGCTGAGCCTGCGCGTCCGGAGCCTGTGCTCCGCAACGGGAGAGGTCGCAACAGTGAGAGGCCCGCGTACCGCAGAAAAGACACGTGGTGAAATGGGCACTCACGTGGGAATTATGTAAAGTTCACATGAAAAGAAATTTATTAGAGACCCTACCCACTTCTTTTTTTCCTATCTGATCAATGAACTTGAACCTTTTCCTTTTCTAATTTTTTAGGTATAACCCAGATGTTGGTCAGGGGCATCTAGCCTTCTAAATGGATATGACTGACCAGAAACCACTTGTTCAAAGTCTGATATTCTCCCAACAATTCCAAAGCATTCCTGGAGATTGAAGTTTTGGTTGCCTGGCTCCACAAGCCTGCTCTTGCTGCACTCATTGGGTTTATGCATCAGCTTTCTCCTCTTCCCTCTTGGCCTGTTGACTCTGTTCCCACCCAGATGTACACCTCCTCCTTGGGATGCAGGACCACGTCCTCTCTCCAGTCTCTCTGTCCTCATCCCTTCCTTCCTGCCAAGCTCTAAATGCTTCCCACCCTATCATGCAGAGCAATGCAACTCTGTTTGGCCCCCTCCCAAAATTCACTGTAGACCCACCATCACATAGCGAGAGCTGAACTCAGAGGCCTCTGACTCTTTTCATAGGACCTGCCCTCCTTAATAGACTATTTGGACTTAAAAATAGTATTTTTTCATGCTGGTAAATAACAATATTTTATTTTAACCAGATTTGATAATTTATAGTTTGTGGTAATTCAAACAGAGAGCTAGTCCAGGGGGGTCTGCAAACTTTTTCCGTGAAGGGTGAGATAGTAAATATTTTAAGCTTTGATGGCTGCATGTGGTCTCTGTCACAAATACTCAACTCTGCTGTTATAATTTGAAAGCAACCATAGATAATATGTAAACAAATGAATGAGGCTGTGTTCCAATAAAATTTTATTTACAAAACCAAACCAAAATTTATCTGATTAAAATATTTTTAGAAGTATTGTCTACTTAAGAATACATTTTTTTCCCCACAAACTCTAAAAGCACTTATTTATATATAAACCATAACTGGCATATGAATGTATATTTTCTTTGCTTAAAGTATTGCTGTGTGTACAATGCAAATCATTCCTAAATATTCATTTAAAAGTAGGGCCTCTCCTAGGTAATATCTCATTCACCTAGTCGCAGTTACTCTAAGAGCAATCACATTTTGTTACCTTTAAAAAACAAATTTCCCATGAATTGGTCTTATAATATAAAGTTGTGAAATGTTTCTGTACACTTTCTGTTTTGTTAGTCTATCCTGAATTTACATAATATTTAATGCAAAACAAGAATCTGTACAAGTGCAGTAAAATAATATGCAAAGCAAAGGTATTAAAGAGACAGTATGTATTGTTATTTTGCTGTGAATGTGTGAAAAGGATATATACCGTTTTTTATAGTACTGCTTTTGAGATGGTTATCTCCAACCCTTCTGGCCACGTATCTGCAAAACGTTTGCAGCATGCATCTCCAGAATATGCATCTCATTTATTTATAAATTATATATAAGAACTACTATCATTAGATAATATTTCAAGGCACAGGTGAAATGTTAAAGTGAGGCTTTTCATTTGTCCTAGTCTTAAATAACCATATAGATAATAGACTTTTGTTTTATATATAAATTTATTTGTTTATTTTTGGCTGCGTTGGGCCTTCGTTGCTGCGCACGGGCTTTCTCTATTTGCGGCGAGCGGGGGCTACTCTTCCTTGCAGTGCGTGGGCTTCTCATTGCAGTGGCTTCCCTTGTTGCGGAGTATCGGCTCTAGGCGCATGGGCTTCGGTAGTTGCATTATGTGGGCTCAGTAGTTGTAGCTCACGGGCTCTAGAGTGCAGGCTCAGTAATTGTGGCGCACGGGCTTAGTTGCTCCATGGCATGTGGGATCTTCCCGGACCAGAGCTCGAACCTGTGTCCCCTGCACCGGCAGGTGGATTCTTAACCACTGTGCCACCAGGGGAGCCCTAGATAATAGACTTTTGATGATTTCTCTGCTTTTGCCAAGCTCTTGTCAGATCTGATTAAATTTGTCATTACTTTTACCTTGTAATGTAGATGATAGAAAGCTTTTACGAGGAGTAGAGGTGTCAGCTCTGTGACTTTCACATCATTTATGCTTGCATTGGTATTATTATTATCTTTAATCTGTGGGTTCCTTGCATAAATCTTGTCCATCTTAGGGTGTTTTTAGGTTAAGGATACGTATTACAATCTGTAAATGGACTCGGCAGGCCATCACTCTGTATTTCAGTGCACTCAAAGTGAATGAATGGAGAGGGCAAGCCCCACCCCCCCCAGCACTGTGGAAGCCCTACCCCTCCCTGAGGGCATCTCCAACACTGTGAGGCAAGATCTTCCATGGAGCTGACTGAGGGCAGGACACCAATCCAGAAGTTAAATGCCAGTTAAATGCTTTCCTTTTTAAAGAAATAAAATATAAATGGAGGTTCCAATATTTTCTTCCCATATCACAATTGACTGCACATCTACATAAACTGCATAATTTATGAGATGAAAGTTGATAAAAATATTATTTTTCTCTTATTAAATCTTAATGCTTATATTGTGATCCAGCTTTTCTTTTATTTTTTGTTCACCCACCTAGTTTTTAGGATAGAGCCTGACTAATGTTTCCTTCAATCTTCCATAGTTCTAACGGTGTTTTTTACATAGTAAGCAAGCGTTAATAATACATGTACACATGTTTCACTCTAAAATGGGCTCAAGGACTATTTAATAGTCATTATCATCAGTTGTGCTGAGGATGGGTGGCATATATCTTTTTTTTTTCCTTTTTGGTAATCTTAACAAATTGATTGTTTGCTTGGATCCTATCAGTTTATTGCCCTTTATTTATAGCATCTAAATGGAGCCCCATTGTTTTCTTAAAGTGTATTCTCTAATTTGCAAAGTTAACTTCTTTTTGCTCTCATTCTACTGTTCAAGTTAGCCATTCATCTCAATATATTGCCACTACTGATTCATGGAACATTTTTTTAATTTCATCATTTATGTCCCTGGTTAAAATGTTAATTCTGAGAGTTCAAATCAACCTCTTTTTTGGGATTCTTTATATACCTGCATGATAAAGTTGATAGACAGTCTAGGTCTTTGGGGATTAAGGTGGACACGGGTAAGTTCTTTGTCCATGAAGGGTGGCAGGAATGTGGCACTAATGCCTTTCATTGGTCTATTGATGCCACATTGACAAGATGTCCATAAAGGAGCCAGGGACATCCAACTGGTCTCAGGGATGTCTCTAGACATAAAGAGAAACAACCGACAGCCGTTCCCTTCTCTCGAGAGAAGCTATGTCCTTTACTTGAGTAAAGAGAAGAGTGTCCTCAATCCTGGCTGCATAACAGAGTCCCCAGGGAGCTTTACAGACATTCTGAGGCCAGTTAGAATCAATACTGAACCGTCATGTGTATTTTTACTCCCCAGGTGATTCCATTGCACAGCCAAGGTGGAGAGTTATAGTTCAAGAGGCTAATAAGATGATTAGGTCGATAGAAGGAAAATCAAAAGTGGGAGACTCAGGAAGGGTGAAGGGACTCAATAGCAGAAAAGAAGTCTCATTTTAACATAGAAAAGATTGGGGAAAGAAGGAACAATTTCGTAACTTCAAGTTGATGGTGTTAATAGACATCCTCTACCCTTGACCGCTTATTGATCAACACAGGGAGGGTTGAGATTTGACCAAGAGAACCAAAGATTTATAAATTGATCCAAGAACGTCTGGAGAGCTTTGGGGCCTTTGGCTTTGGAAGATGGAGGCTTACCGACAAATGTGGCTAACCTCGGGGGATCTTTGGGGGCCCTTTGGTCTATGGCTGTTGTAACCTGCTGTGCACACTTGGACATGAGTGCTCTCGTTTGGCCTAAAGATACCTTATATTTCGTAAGGAAACCTTACACTTGGAAGTTTATTTGGTTTTGGAGTTTTGCCAGGGCTCTTGGCCTAACAGAGAAAGGGAGAGTGAATCTGTTTTAATCTGTGCCACTCTTTTAATCTTCATCCCGTATGACCTTGCTTGTCTCAGAAGAATATATGTCATGAGCCAGCCTGTCATGAGCCAGAAAGGGAGCCTTTCCCTTTCTGTAGTTCCAGGGTCTGGTGAAGCATCTTATACGCAATAAGAATTGACTGAGTGTTTGTCAGTGACCCCTGCAAATTCTGCTTTTGTTGTAGGAAGCAGTGCAAATGTTGATTAAGCACTCGGCTGACGTCAATGCGAGGGACAAGAACTGGCAGACCCCGCTCCACGTGGCAGCAGCCAATAAGGCTGTCAAGTGTGCAGAAGTCATCATTCCCCTGCTGAGCAGCGTCAATGTCTCTGACCGAGGGGGACGCACAGCCTTGCACCACGCCGCTCTGAATGGCCATGCGGAGGTCAGTGTCCTCATCATTGAGAGCAAGAATCCTCCCCACAGACCCTCTTAGCCCCATGTGGAACCTAATCTCATTGCTGAGGCTTTTAGATAATGTGACAATAATATTTGTACACCAAACCTTAGGCAACTGTACCTATTTTTAAATTTAGAGCCACAATGAATTGAAAAAGTAGCCGACACCTCAGTCTTTCCCTCTGACACACATGCCGCAGGTTGGCCGTGGTGTCTTCCTACTTTGAACTTCAGATCTCTGACCTGCCTTTAGATTGGACATTAATTTGGCTCACATCACCTGCTGAGGGTGAGGACCCCTCACCATTACAGAGTATACGCTTGATTTCACTGTCGGTTATCTTTCAGATGGTTAATTTACTCTTGGCCAAAGGGGCAAACATCAATGCGTTTGACAAGAAGGACCGGCGTGCTCTGCACTGGGCAGCTTATATGGGTAAGGATTCCGTGAATGGAGAGCAAAGTGCAGATAACTTGAACTACAAAAGCCCCGGGTTTCTCACTGACCACGCAGGTTTTCTCTTGGGCGAGCCTGACTTCTTTTCAAGCTTGGGATTCAGTTGAATTAAGATTCGGTCCTTGTACTGGCATGCACAGAGCACTCTAATTGGGCAGTTGCTTTGTCAGAGATTTATTTATCCTACAAAGAGCAGGAGGGATGAATCATGGCATGGCCTTCATTGAATGTGTTTCAATCTGGATTGGAAAGCTGCACAAATTGTGCTTATTTTAACTTGTTATGGCAGCAAAATAAGGTGTTTAAAGAGAGAGAAGGACGGGCTAGCAAAGCAAGGATGTAAATTTCATTTGTCTTTTTATTTATAAATATTCCTGAAAGAAACAAAAAGGAAGGAATAAAGGACAACACCCTGACTGTCGTGTAGGTGGAGGTGCCCAGAGTCACTGTGGGTGATTCTGCTACTGCACTGCCGACAGAGCTGGGGCTTGCTCCTTGTTTCTGCCAGCTTGGGTGCGGAAGACAAAGGAAGACATTACATTTCTATGCTTTTCCTCTTCACTTTTGTTGGCACTAGTACCACTGACAAATGAGAGCCCTCATAGAGTTTATTCTCAGTGTTGACTCTTGGGAAATGAAGAACTAAAAGAACTAAGATCCTTCCTTTGTGTTTCTAATTGGAGAACATCCTGCAATTAGAAAAGCAGAAAAGCAGGATTCTATCAGCACCAAGTTATAAACACCCTGACTGCCCATCACAACACAGGAGATTGTGAAAGATCTACACAGTGGGACACTATGCAGTAACTACAGTGGTGATATCATTAGTATTTTCTTAATATAGAAAGATTCTGTGATATGTTAAGTGAAAACAGATCATAATACAGTATGAATAATACAATCCTCATTTTTGTTAAAAATATCTATAAAATGAAAACAACCTGGGATGTATTAAACACTGAAATATTAACTGAGTATCTCAAGGGATTGTGGATGATTTTGGTTTCCTTTTAACACCTTTTTGCCTTTTCTGAATCCTTTTTAATAAGTCTACGGACCTTTTATTATCATAAAAAAATAATAATGTTAATTGTGGGGAGAAAAAAGAGAATGGGTTGGGGCAGGGATGAAATAAATTCTGTGGCTATAGATAGGCCTGAGTGAATTCTTGGACTTAAAGAAACAGAATCTTAAGATTTTGCACGCATTATCCTTTTTTACAAGGTGACATGGACTTTCGAGTTGTCTGAAGCAGGTTGGATGTCTGCATGGTCCCTGCAGGACTGGAGCCAGTGAGCGTTTGCCAGATGATGTTTAGGCAGAGCACACACTGAGCTAGTGTGACGTGGGACTCAAAGAACCTGGAGTTTCACGTTTGTTCTTTGCTGATACATGGCTAAAACATATGTGTAGAATTGCTTTAAAGCAATAAAGTTACATTTTTGTGTGTCATCGGGACACATATAGGAAAACATATACAGATGACTATCTTTAGGGAGGGACTAATGGACAAAACCAGGGCAAAGAGCTTAAGATAGCACTGCCAGTAATTCAAAATAGTTTTTTTCTGTACATAAGTCTTCATAAAACTAGCCAAGACAAAACTCTGTCTCTCTTGTACACACACACACACACACACACACACACACACACACACACACAACACACACACACACACACACACACACACACACACACACACACACACA